>NW_007249851.1:1097060-1127257 GCF_000164805.1 Carlito syrichta
GCCGTCCGCTCGTCGCCCGCCTGCTGTGGGGACGCGGCAGCGCGTCGTTTCTGGACGTAACTCGAGCGCAGTGCTTCGGCTTAGCGCTCCAAGGGGAAGCGCAGGTTAATTACTGCTCAGCCCCCCAGCCCCCACCCCGAGCGAGGGGTGCTTAGTCGAGCAAGGAGAGGGGCGAGGCCGAGGCAGGCCCGAGTGACACCTCTGGGGTGTGGCCTCGGGCCCCTGCCCCCGCTCTGGCCGTGATTCCACTGGCCCAGGCCTGGCACTCTTGGGCAGTTGGAGGTGAGGTGGGAGGCTGGTCTCTGGTTTCCTCTAGGGCGGCCAGATGCAGATGGCTCCGTTCAGAACGTCGTTTTTGGTGCTGCGGGGGAGACGGTCCCCAGGCCCTCTCCTCAGGGAGCCCCAGGCAGGGGAGAGACCTCCAGCCATAGGTCCTAACCCGCCAGGAGAGGCAGCGAAAGGGAAAGTCTCGGTTGCCTTGGGAGTCCTGCCCGATAGTCTGTGTGCTTTTACCATGCCTCAGTTTCCCCAGCCCCAGGAAAATCAGCAACTGGCTGGGCGCCCTTCTTTCTGTCTGCCTCCTGTCTGCTGGGAGGGGCGAGCTGGGAGCTAAAGAGTGTTTGGGGTGACTGGAGGGAGCCAGAGTTGCTAACAGTTCACAAGACCGGCAGTGTTATTTTGTCCTCAACTCAGCTGTGTGAGGTGGAGCCAAATGGGGACCCAGAAGGGGGAGAAGGGATGGGGCAGGGACATCGCAGGTGAGCACTGAATGCAGGAGAGCCGGCTGGCTTTTGAGGGCTAATGGCCTGCTGACTCACTGTCAAAGAGGCACAGGGTGGGCGGGTTCAGGCAGGAGCCCATCCAGGGTCCGGGACGGTGGGGGTGCCCAGGTGCACGCCCACTGCCACAGGTCTTCTCAGCCAGCTTCTGGGAAGCTAGGAAGTAGGTGGGCGGGGTCTCAGGCTGGGCTACCCTCTGAGGGTCTGGCTTCTCCCCCTGATCCCTCCTGGGCTCTGTTTATGGCTGTAATTGCATCATTAGCCAGAGTTTATAGAGTTACTTAGCACCTGCCTCCACAGGGAGTGGCCCAGCTACCCCCTGGCTTCTGTCTCTTCCTTTTCAAAGTCAGCTGGGTTTCTGCCGGCAGTAGGGGTTTCCCCAACCGCAGCTGTCATGAAAGCCAGGTTGGGCCTTTGTCCTGGGCATGGAGGGCAGTCAGCACTTGGGGCCCGGCTTGGGGCTGCCCTGGAGATGACCGTGGAAATTGGGTTGGCCTCCTCTGGTCGGAGGGAGGGAGGGAGGGAGTTCAGGGTTCCCAGGGCTGCCAGAAATGTCCACGTCCCAGGATGCAGTGAGCGTTCGTGCATGGACTGTGCGTACCCTCCTCTGAGGGGCGGGAGATAGGGCACACTCACCTCACAGGCTGTCGTTGAGGGCTCAGGGCAGAGCAGGACCTAGAACCTGGTGAGTAGACAATGTTGCTCTGTGGATCGCTGTGGGGCTTGTGGAATGGGCGTGAGTTTGTGTGTGGTTTTGAGATTGGAAGTATCTAGATCTCTGTGTATAGATGAATTGTGTACGTGTATCTCTGAGTGTGTTAAAATGTAATATGATATTATATTAATAGATATTCATTTCTTTATGCTATACTAGAACAATATTATAACAAAATATATTATATAATAATTGTCAGTATTTATTGTGCGTTTACTCTTTAGAGTAAGGTAGGAGTTATTTTCATTATACCGAGTCAGAGAAGTTAAGCAGGTTGCTTAAAGTCACACAGCCTGGAAGTGGCAGTACCGGGATTCTAACTTCGGTCCAGTGAATCCCAAGTCAAAGTTCTCAATCCCTAAAGAAGGCCGCTTCAGGCTACCCAGGAGTTCTCTCTTAAAAGGTGGGGTGTGATGGTCTGGTGACCTTTCCCCCCCCTATCCAGGGTTTCCTGCTCAAAGCAAGGGAGTGGGAAGGGACTTGCTGAGGCCCCCGCCCGAGACCACACCTGCCTCCTGGCCTCTTTTCTGAGCTGCTGGTATGTGTGACCAAAGGACCCCTGCTGCAGCCTGTCTTGACTGTCCAGGGGAGGAGAAAGGTTCAGACCAGGCTTCCTGGGCCTCTTACTGATGGCCTTCTGAGTGCCCAGCCCTGTGTCATGGACTCCACATCCATTAACTTTGAGTGAGGCTGTCAGTTGACACTTGTTTACTCAGAAGTGGAGAAAAGGCTGTGGAGACTACTGAGGGAGCATGGGATGGCAGGGAAAGTCAGAAGAGCACTGGATCAGGAGTCAAGAGACCCCACTGTGCCTCCAACTGGCTGTGTGGCTAGGCAAGACCTTACTGTGCTCAGCCTGTTTCTTTATCTGTGAAACTAGATCACCTATGGGGTCCCCTCCAGTTCGAACCTTGTATAGATATTTGCCAAAAGTGCTAGGGAAAGAGAGGTTTCAGATAGGGAGGGGATAGGGGGTGTTCGGGGACTGGTGGGGTCCACGGAATTGAGCTTTGGCTTAGAGGCTGGCCCTGGTGGAGCTGCCAGGCACTTTTTCTTGGGATGTAGCCATTGCCACCATGTATGAGCACCGGGCCACTGTAACCTGGCCAGGGGTAGCTGAGAGCATGGATACTGGGCCAGGCTGCCTGACTTGGAGTCCCAGCTCTGCCACTTACGGTGTGAGCCTGGGCAAGCTGCTTAACCCCAGTGTGCCTCAGTTTCCATATTTAAAAAGCGAGGGCTCTTGTACCATCTACCTAACAGTGTTGTGGTGAGGGCTGAGTATGTGGCTGCATAGTGCACATGCAGAACTTAGAAGAGTACACCATCTGCCGGGCCCAGTGGCTCACGCCTGTAATCCCAACACTTTGAGAGGCTGAGGTGGGAGGATCACTGAACCCGGGAGTTTGAGACCAGCCTAGTCAACACAGCAAGACCTTGTCTTTATTAAAAAAAAAAAAAAAAGTTAGCTGGAAGTGGTGGTAAGCACCTATAGTCCCAGCTACTCAGGGGGCTGAGGTGGAAGGAGCTTGAGCTTGTGGTGAGCTGTGATCATGCCAGTGCACTCCAGCCTGAGTAACAGAGTGAGACCCTGACTCAAAGAGAGAGAGAGAGAGAGAGAGAGAGAGAATAGTGCACCATAAACTCTTACAATGCATTTATTTCTCATTTTCAAGTGAGGAATCAGAGGCATAGAGACCTCCAGGAGAGGAACAAAGACCTTGTCAATAGGCCTTCCCCTGTCTCTGACGTCCTCTGATGTAAAGCTACATGGGGCTTTGCAGGCCTCCATCCCCACTGCTCCCTGTCATACCACCCCAGCCTGGCTAATTTGTGAACAAGACAAAGAGGAGACTTGGCAATGCCTGCAGCTTCTCTTCCACCCCCACCCTGCTCCTTGGGTGGCATCTGGCCTGGGCACTGAGTGCCCACTCTTATCTGTGACTCTCCCCTCTTCTCCCATCCCTCCTCCACACTGCACTGGAGATAAGGATCTCCTTGGCTGTGCTGTCACTGAGGGTCAAGAGACAAGCCCAGCGACAGGGTAGGATCTAGGCCTTACAGTGCCCACAGAAAATGCTTTGCAGTGGGGCAGCGGGTGAGAGCAGAGGGCAGCTGAGAGGGGCAGAGGCAATGGGCAGGCTCATCGGCAGCTTCTTTCCTGGCTCTTCAGTATGGGCATAAGGAAAAGAAGAAATGAGGTTTAGTCACCCGCATCCCTGGCCAGCTTTCTTGGGGGGAGGCCATCCTGTTGGCTCTTATGCATGCAGCATAGGTCCCAAAGTAAGGCATGATGCTGTGGATATATTAATCCAGGAATTCCATCAGACCCTCCATCCATAAACCCAGGGTCCGTATTCCCTCCTTTCAGCCTCCCTTGCTCCCTCCCTATAACCAGATCTTTTTCTCCATCAAGGCACACCTTGCAGGAGACCAGCTCCATCTCACTGCAGCCTGGCTGGATATGGTGATCACCTGGGCAGCTCTTTAAAAATCCTGTTGCATCTGAATCTATGGGGGAGGTGCCTAGTCATTATTATTCAAAAAGAAATTCTCGGGATGATTCCAATACCCTTTCTCTAAGGCAGTGGTTCTCCAGTTTGAGCAGGCACCAGGATGCCCCGGAGGAATCATTTAAACACAGATTGCTGGGCCCCCGGGCTTTCTGATTCAGAAGATCCTGCAAATTCCATGAGGTCTGGAGTTGGAATTTCTGACACATTCTCAGGTGATGCTAATGCTGCTGATCCCCAGAGCAGCTTGGAGGGCCATTGCCTTAGGAGCCTGCTGCTTTGCAGCTACCCAGGCGGAGCTGTTTGTCTCCCAGGTCATATCGTGGCCCTCTGACCACGCTGGGCCTGTTACGCCTGTCTGCTTTTCAAAGGGAGGTCCAGAAGAGACCACCCCTAAAACAATTTGCTGTTCCCCTCACCCCACAGTTGGTCCTCCCCCCTCCCTCCATATTCTGCCCCCACCTCCCATGGAACTGATTCCTGTTCAGCCTTGTGGTTCTTGGTCCCACTCTCTGGACCAAGTACTTAAGAACTTTGTGCTGGCAGATGTCGGCAGCATGGGGTGGACACACAAGGATGTGTGACTGGGTGTCATCAGAATACACGGCTGGGTCTGAAGCTGCTGCAAAGACGGTCCTTGGAGCTAAAGCATCTTTGCTGGAATAAGGGAAGAGAAGTCCAAAGTAGACCCTCATTTGTTGAAGTGAGGCTGTTGAAAGATCCATCATGTTATTTTATTTTCCCAATCATGTTATTTTAAGTCCCATAAGGCGCTTGAACCAACCTTCCTTCTTTCCTTTCTTCCCTCCTCTTCTCTTCCCACCCTCCTTCTCTCTTTCTCTTTCTCTCCCCCCCACCTCCTTCCCCAGTCTCTTTCTTTCTTGTAGAGAAAGGTCTCACTATGTTGCCCAGTCTGGAGTGCAATGATGCAATCATAGCTCACTACAGCCTCAAATTCCTGGACTTAAATGGTCCTCCTGCCTTATCTTCCCAAGCAGCTGGGACTACAAGTGTACACCATCACACCTAGCTAATTTGTGTGTGTATGTGTATTTTTTTGTGGAGTTCTCACTATATTGTCCTTGAACTCTTGAGGCTCAAACAATCCTCCTATCTCGGCTTCCAAATGTGCTGGGATTACAGATGTGAGCCACCATGCCCCGCCTGAATTAAAAATAAAGTACATAGTAAAACTATTAAAACATACACACAAAGAAGCTATTCCCTTGGCCTTTCCTCACCCAGACCAGAAATATCTGAGGATAGGTGGAGGGTCTCCTGCTGGAGGTGATGGAGTCTTCATCATCTTCTAGGAGGTCCTGGGCCTTGAGGAGCAGATAGTAGGGAGCGCCTGGGGGCCTGCCCCTGGGAGTCTGGGGGTGGAAACTGGAGGAAATTGGGGTGGAACCTGGGAGGAGGTGAGAAGAGGTGGTGGCAGCTCCCTCAGCCCTGTGGGGTTTGGTCTGTTTTGTTCATGCTGTATCCCCATCGCCCAGAACAGCCTCCTGTCTAGTGGATGCTCAATAAATCATTGTGGACTGAGTGAGAATGTGAATTGAGCCCCTATTATGTACCCAGAAATGAGGACACAGTACAGTACCCACGGTCTCTACCCTGCAGGTGCTTCACCATCTAATACCCAGGGACATTGCACAGCCTGGCCAGGTCCCGAGCTCTCTGACTCTGCCGTGACTCCTCCCAGCCACACTCCCACAGTCATCCAGGCCTAGCCTCTTTCTGATTTAGGGCTTCCAGTCTGTTCCTCCTCACAAAGAGTCTGCAAGCACTCCCTCCCCCCACGTTCTACTAGTGGGTCTGTGGGGTGGGGCTGTGGTTTGTGTTCTCCTGTTTGCCAAGGGAAGTCACAGCCTGTCCTTTGCCTTGTTTATAACTGGTTTGGGGACAGCACCTGCCCCAGCCCCCTGGAGTCCCTGAGGGGTGTGGAGTGGCCAGGAAGTGACACACTATACTGTCCACCCCCTGCTGCCTCTTGTGCCCTCCAGGCTCTAACCAGGTGCACTTTCAGCTGCCCTGCCAGTACAGTGCTGGCCGGCTCTGCTGTGAGGCCAATTGGAGCTATAGAGCCGGAGGCCTTGGCGGAGAGCTGGCGCTGTCCCCACATTGTTGAGAGGAGCGAACCAAGGCCCAGGGTCCCAGCAACCCGTGGACCTCAGTGCCATTCACGTCCACAGGCATGTACTGTGCGCCGTGCTCTTGAGCAGGGTGGATGGGAACAAGAACATGTCTTCTCCCCCTTCAGGAGCTGACGGCCTAGCCAGGGAATTTTGGTACCCACAGAGGATGGAGAGAGGAAGAATGCCAGAAGACAGCACAGAATAATGTACTCAGTGAGCACAAACATGGCAACACCTGCCCTTTGCTCTGAAGAGCAGTCTTCCTTGGGCCTCATGCCACATGGAGACCTTGGCTCAGACCCTCAGCCATTCCCACCTTCTGGGTCCCAGAAAGGGCAGCTTTACTGCCCAGAAAGGAAAGCTTCCTGGGCCTGCAGAAGTGACCCAGGGAGTCATCTGGGGTCACTTTTGCAGGCCCAAGAGGCTTTCCTTCTGGACAAGTTCTTAGCCTCTCACCTGGGGTCACTGCTGCAGGCCCAGGAGGCTTCCTTTCTGGATAAGTCTTTCCTTCCAGGAGGATAGGAGGCTGCTGAATACAGGGGAGAGCTCTGAGCCATCTACCTGCCCCTGGGAAGCGCCATGGGGGGATGTACTCAATCAGTCCCAACCACTCCTTGGACCTGCCTGTGGCTGAGCTCCCAGACTGGGACCTGGAGCCTGGGCAGGCCTCTGCTCCTCCCTCCTCACTGATCGCCTGCCTAGTTCCACAGCATCTGGACATTGTGTCTTTCCTCTGCTCTCTCTCACCCCTTCTCTCCATCTTTATTTCCTTGTTTGCCTCTCTCCTCCCTCCTTTTGATGTGGCAGAGGGTGACTGAGGCCCGTCCCCTGATACCTTCGCAGAGTGAGCCTCCAAGTCCTGCTGTCAGGGACCTGAGGAGTGACCTAGGGTAGGGTGAGGTAGGTGCAAAAGCTCCCAGTCTGACATTGCCCCCTTGCCCTGGGTCAGGAAAGGGTATGTGGTAGCTAGTCATCCCTGGCCGGAGGGAGGTGACAGAGGCTCTGGCGGCCATATCCTGGGGCTGAGGGGCAGCCAGCAGCCTGGGCCAGCTGGGGGAAGGGGACCCTTCCTAGATAGCTGAGCATCCTCAGATCCTCCACGCTAACTACAGGGTGTCATCCAGTTCTTTGAGCCTAATTAGAGTGTTTTTCTTTTTCTTTTCTTTTTTTTTGAGTTGGAGTCTCACTCTGTTGTCCAGGCAGGAGGTCAATGGCACACTCACGGCCACCCCAGCGTCAACCTGTTGGACTCCGGCTATCCTTCTGTCTCAGCCTTACAAGTAGCCAGAATTACAGGCGTGTGCTGCCATGTGCTAATTTTTTAGATCTTGTAAAGATGAGGTCTCACTAAGTTGCCCAGGCTGGTCTTAAACCCGCAGACTCAGGCAATCCACTCGACTTGGCCTCCCAAAGTGCTGGGATTACAGGCTGAGCCACCAAGCCTGGCCCTAGAGTGTTTTTCAAAGCCAGATATGGGAAGAAAATATCAGAACTTTATTTCTATTTATTTATATCTCATCCTTTTCTCCCCTTTTAAATGGTGAAGTAGAGCATAGTTGCTGAAAAGAGCCTAATATACATGTATAGTGTAGTAAATAATTATAACAGTGAACCCCAGATAACTACCACCTAAATGAATAAACAGAATGGAGTTTGCACTCTGAATTAAAAGTGTGCTCCCCCCAGAGATAGCCACTGCCCTGCACTGTGTGATCATTAACTCCTTGCCCCTTAGCGGTTGAGTTGAGTTTTTTCTGAATTTATTTATTTATTTATTTGAATTGGAGTCTCACTCTGTTGCCCAGACTGGAGTGCAGTGGCCGCTCCCAGTCACTGCAGCCTCGACCTGCTGGGCTCTGGCGATCCTTCTGCCTCAGCCTTCTGAGTAGCCAGAATTACAGGCATGCGCTACCATGCCTGGCTGATTTTTTGATTTATTGTAGAGATGAGGTCTCGCTGCCCAGGCGGGTCTCAAACCCGCAGGCTCAGGCAATCCACTCACCTCAGCCTCCCAAAGGCGCAGGATTACAGGCTGAGCCACCGAGCCCAGCTCTGAATTTATTTTATTTTATTTTTTGAGTTGGAGTCTCACTCTCTACCAGGCTGGAGTGCAGTGGCACACTCACGGCCATCCCAGCATCGACCTGTTGGGCTCTAGTGATCCTTCCGCCTCAGCCTTCCAAGTAGCTGGAACTGCAGGCACGTGCTATCATATCCAGCTAATTTTTGATTTATTGTACAGACAAGGTCTCACCAAGTTGCCTGGTCTGGTCTTGAACCTGCAGGCTCAGGTAATCCACTTGCCTCGGCCTCCCAAAGTGCTGGGATTACAGGCTGAGCCACCAAGCCCGGCCTTGCCTGAATTTAATACAGACAAAATGACCCTGGGCATGTTCTCTTATGCCACGCTTTCCCACCCTGCAGTGTATTTGTGAGGTTCGTCCATGTGTGTGGATGTAGCACATTCATGTTCATTTTCATTGCTGTAGAACATCTGTCCTGCTACTCGTGGGCATTTGGGTAGCTTTCCTTCTTTGGCTACTATGAGCAATTTGGCAAGAATGTCCTTGAATGTGCTTCCTAGTGCATTGTTGCATATGAGGTTTGACAGTTAAGTTTGTGAGCTTGCCACAGTGCACTTACATTGGCAACACATACAAACAACTCGGCAAGGTTTCATATCCTTGGTATATCAGTGTCTCACAGCTGTGTTTGCGTCAACATGTGGCAGTGTCTTGCTGAGTGGTGTTCATTATTGCTGTTGCATGTTTTTGTGTGCTGTTGTGAGAACGTTAGAACTTGAATTAGGGCAATGAACAAACATTACATTTCTTGCTAAACTTGGCAAGAGTGGAAATGAAATCAGGGACATATTAGTTCAAGTTTATGTGGATAATGCCGTGAAGAAAATGGCAGTGTACAAATAGATTCAACATTTTTCTGAGGGGAGAGAAAGCATCACTGATGAAGAGAAGTCAGGATGGCCAGTAATGAGCAGAACTGATGAAATACATTGCAAAAATGTACCAAATTGTGCATCAAAATAATCAATTGACTGTGAGAAGCATAGCAGACCAAATAAACACCAATACAGAAACAGGAAAATCTTAACTGAAAATCTTGGCATGAGAAAGGTGTGTGAAAAATTGTCCCAAAAGAGCTCTTGCATTATGACAATGCACCAGCTCACACAGCACTGTCTGGGAGGGAGTTTTTAGCCAGTAAACAAATACCTATATTGGAACACTCTCCCTACTCACCTGATCTGGCCCCGGGGACCTTTTTCTTTACCCCCAAATAAAGGAAATATTGAAATAACATTTAGGTCATCAAGGGTACTATGACGACGACTCTGATGGCCATTCCAGAATAAAGTTCCAAGATTGCTTTGGCAGTTGGACTAGGTGCTGGCATCGGTGCATAGCTTCCCAAGGGGAGTAGTTTGAAGGTGACCATAGTGATATTCAGCAATGAAGTATTAGTACTCCTTCTAGGATGAGTTCGCAAACTTAATTGTCAGACCCGGTACATTTCTCCAGAGAATGTGTAACCTGAAGTTGGAACTGCTAGAGCATGGGGTACGCAATGCATATTTCAACTTTAGTGAATATTTTGTCAAGTGGATGCACCCATCTACTTCTTGCTGGTGGCACATGGTTCCTGTTGCTCTGTATCCCTGTCAACACTTGGTACTGTTAGACTGTTTAATCTCTGCTGTGCTGGTGAGTGTGTAACACTATCGCATCAGGGTGTGATGTACATTTTCATTTTTGTTTGTTAATAGATCTGTTTTTGTATATGTTTGCTGACATGCATAATATATTCATGCATGGGTATATTTATAAGTAATTTATGAGGAAAGATGCATATATTGAAGGTGCTCAAATTTTTTCTTAATTTTTTTATTTTTGTAGAGATAGGGTCTTGCTATGTTGCTCAGGCTGGTCTCCAACTCCTGGGTTCAAGCAGTCCTCCCGCCTTGGCCTCCCAAAGTACTATAATTATCAGTGTGAGCCATAGCATCCAACCAAAATTTTGTACCGAGAGGAGTATATAACCAAAATAGCCAGGCGCAGTAGCTCTTGTCTGTAATCTCAGCACTTTGGGAGGCAGAGACAAGAGGATTGCCCGAGTCCAGGGGTTCAAGACCAGCCTGGGTAACTTGATGAGACCTTTTCTCCACAGTAAAAATAAAAAAAATTATTTTCCCTTCCCCTTTTCCTTTTTCAACCTGTTAGGCAAACACCCATGTTTTAGGTGCCTCTAGGGCAATAATTCTCAACTGGGGTAGTTTTGTTCCCCCCAGGGAACATTTGCCAATGTCTGATGACACTGACCATGGAGACCACTAATCACTCTAAACTGCACAGGACAGCCTCTGCAACAAATCATTACCTGGCCCTGAGTGTCAGTGGTGTTAAGGTTGAGAAACTCTCATCTAGGAAAGGAGCCAGGAGACTGAGATTTGTGGTAAACTTGCTGCATGACCTCAGGGAAATCACTTAAGTGCTTTGAGCCTCAGTCTCCTCATCTGAAAAGTGGGGGTAGCAAGGGTTGCTGACCCCCCTTCACAGGACTGTTGGCAGGATGGGGGAGAGAGTGGATATACAGACATTTGGGGAAGCATTCCTGCAAAGGGACCACAAGGGGCCTTGTGGCTATTCTGTTCCAGTAGAGCCTGGGCTGTCCAGCACAGGCCCTTCCTCCTTGACTGTGTTCCCTGTCCCCTGAGCCGGAGGCATCAGGTGACCAGCTGTGAGCCTTGGTCCTGGTTCGTGCCACTCCACGGTCTGTGGGGGAACTGCCTTACAGCCCTTGAGGGCCCCAGGCTTTTGATGAGGGCTGCAGAAATGAGGGGCTCTTTGGGAGCCCTGGGGCCCAGGCAAACCAGCTCTGACTTTGTCCTTAGCTGGATGGGTCTCAGTCCAAGGTTGTGGAGATGATAAGCGGGGTTTATCATGTCCCTTATCTGAGGCCCCACTCCTGGTGGGAGTGGGTGGGAGACAGAGGTCATTGTTGGCACCTCCTGCCTCCTCCAGGAGCTATGACCTGCCTCATCTTTGTTCTCTGACACTCTTCCTTCCGGAATCACACTCTCACGAAAGGGCCCAGTAAACTTATCCACCCCGAGACGCAGATGACTGATAATAGCTTAAATGACTGCCCACTTTTCTTACCTGTCAAAGATGGGAATCCCTCAGCCACCGGAAAGAAGCACTCAGCAAAATGTCTGTCCAGTCTCTTTGACGGGCTGTTAGAAAAGTACTTTGGGGGCTGAGGAACCACTGAGATGGCACGTATAGCTGGAAGAGTTTCCCACAATGGAAAAATATGTGGTTGCTTGGATCGTCCCAGAGCTTCCTGGGATTACGCTTGGTCTCAGGGTCCATTTCAAGGTGAGCTGTAGTGGAACTGTGACCTGGTGTCTGGAGGCCCTGGGAAGGCCCAAGGCCAAGGTGGCAGGTATGTATGAGGTCAGTCAAGAAGGTGGTAAGCCGCGAGGCTTCTGGCTAGGGGGATGCATGTCTCTGGGAGGGACCAGGAGGGGGCCTGGGTCAGGGTTAACCCCATACTGGACCTAGTGGGATTCTGATTCCAGTGAAATTCTTGCCTGACTGTGTCCCTCCATCCTGATGCCTGGGGCCCTCTGAGGCCAGGCTGGTGGAGAGTGGCTGTGAGAGGCTCTCTCCTGGATGAGGACAGAGGAGCACTGCAGGCAGAACCCTGAGGGTGAGATTGGAGCAGTCTGCACTGGGTAGGTTTGTGGTGTGTGAGAGGCCCGAGGGCCTGCACTTCCCTCCATGAGTAATGCTCTCCACACTTGCAGCTCCCAGGGGATTGTGCAACTTCCTCTCAGGCCAAGGTGCAGGGGGTTGGGTGAGAAATAGCAGTGAGGGGAATGAGGAAACTGGGCCCAGCCATGGGGTAGGGGCATGGTCCTGGGCTCCAGCCTGGAGGAGCTGAGTGTTGGGGGGGTGCTGCTTCCAGGGGGCCACTCTCCCAGGTGGGAGGCATATGTGTGGGCATGTATGCCTGTGTGTGGGCATGTGTGCCTGGTGTCTTCAGAGAGGTGAGTGAAGGCCCCTGTCTGCTCTGGCATTGAGACATCTTTTGAGGACCAGGGCTGGGAACAGGGGGGAGGAAAGCAGGGAAGCAGGCGGCCCAGGGGAGAGGCCCCTGCCTAGGCTTAGGGAGGAGTGCAGGATGGGGGGAAGCATGGGAAACGGGCTCAACCGGAGCCAGCCTCTGTTTCCTATCTCCCAGGCTTGCTATGAGGCTCTGGTGAGAAGGTCACGGGCGTGATGTGCTTAGTACAGCGCCAGCCTGGCCTCAGCAAAGGCCCACTTCCATCAGGGCCTGGGAACGTGCACTTTGCATCCACTTGTTTAGAATCCCAACCTGGCCGCTTTGGAACTCTGTGATCTTGGAAAGTTGCTTACCCACTGGATGCTTTGGTTTCCTCATCTGTAAAATGGAGATGATAATTCTAGTGCCCACCTTGTGGGTTCATTCTGAGGATTAAACTACTTTACTCATGTGAAGTGCTCACAGATTAACTTTTCACCTGTATGTATTATGTTCGTATGCAGACGGCAAAAAACCACCCAGGGCTCCTGGTTATTTTTGATGGCGGAGGTTTGAGTCGGAACTGGGAATGATAATAAGAGCTCATGTTGCTTGGCCTCACTCCATGTTGGATACTGTGCCAAATGCTTCTCTTGTACCAGCGTCTTTGCCCTAGGAGGTGGGTGCTATTATCATCCCCATTCTACAGATGGTGACACAGAGGCACTAAGGGCTCAAGTGACTTGCTCCAGGACAGTGATGTCAGTGAGGAGGAATGGCAGAATGGTCCCCCAGGTAGGCCCCCACCCACACCCCTGCCCCTTCTCTGGGTTCTGCTAGAAGTGGGTAGGGGAGGAGCAGGGAACAGGGCCTGTGCGAAGGGTATGAAGCTGGCTTTGTAGCCTGTGGGCTCTGGCCAGGATACTCCTCCCCTCCCCTCCCCACTCCTCCTCTCCCTTCCCCTCCCCTCCCCTCCCCTCCTCTTTGTCTCCTCTCCAATGAAGTCATCAGCAGATATAAAGAATTAAGTTAATATAGGGAACGACTTTTTAGTGGTTGGGGTTGGAATGAGCTTCCTTGAAGGGTGAGCTTCCTGCTAGTGTGTGGTCTTAAGAGAGGGCTAAAGACTGCTCACCTGGTGGGCAGTGCCATGCTGTGTTTCTGAATATGACTCCAGATCAGACAGGCTAGTTTTGAGCTCCTTCTGAGTTGTGTATGGTGTAGCCTTGGGCCTTAGTTCCCCATATTTATAATAAGATGGGGATAACAGCAGTTCCTGACTCCTAGGGTGATGGGGAGGGTGAAATGAGATACCATAGTAAAATGCTTACCACAGGCCTGGACCAGAGTTAGTGTCTGACAAATAGATGCCATTATTAGGCACCTGTTGTAGAGAGGGTCATGTGTCAGGCAGGGAACTGGGCAACACACATATCTTTGGAGGGAGGATTTTCGAACTGTGAATTGGGGCCCCTCACTGGACCCTGATATAGCCATGAAATCAGTTTAGTGAGTCTTCATGAACTTTTTTTTTACATGAAAAAAATAGACTGGAAAATATTCAGGTGTATCATACAGTATTGGTAAGTGTTGTTTTGTAGGATACTTTGTTTTTTGTATGTGTGTCCAGTGTCAAATGACATACATTGTTCTGTCAGTCATGGTCAAAAACTTTGGGGCCACTGCCTTAGACTCTCTCCCTCCTGTACAGAGAACAAGACTCAGCTACAGTGCTGGGGCCAGAGTGTCCGTCTTCCACAAACCTCATGGTCTGGCTGGGGAGTCAGGGTCGAGTTCTTCGCAAGGTGGCTGCCAGGGCTGTAGGTTGGTGGGGGCAAGGGTCAGGGAGGGGTAGTCAGAGAGGGCTTCCTGGGTGATGACTATGTGTTGGGAGGATGGTGAGAGGAGACAATGCTGGGGTGAATGGTTGGCTTGGGGCCTAGGGGCTGGAGAGCCACCTGGGTGGTGGGAGGCTGCCTGTCAGTGGAGGCCTGCAGGGTCAGATCTAGCAGGAGGAACCTGTGCTATCTAGAACAGCAGGTTGGGTGGGGTTGTCTGAGGATGCTGGGTGAGGACCATGCCGTCCTCCTGGCTGGAGTGGGCTAGGGTGGAGGAGTACTCAAACTTACTGATGGATGGCCCCCCATCCCCACTTGTAGGATCTGCAGTGACTGTGGGTGAGACCCAGGGCCTGTGGCTCAGCCATCTCTTCCTCTTGCCTTGGCCCCCTAGTCCCTGGTGGCCTCCTGAGATTTCTCCTCCCCTTTGCTGCCCCAGCTGACTCTGGGGGGCCTGGCCTGCAACCTGGCTATCAGCTCTGAGCCCTGCCTAAGTAGCAGACCAGGGCCCCGTCAGAACCTAAGATGAGTTCTGGCAAGTGCTTGGCCCAGTCAGGGCCTCAGTTTGTTCATCTGTGAAGTGGGCATACCATGCTCTGAGCAGCCAGTCTCCTAGGTGGTGATGTCCTTGTGACCCAGTGTGGATGGACTGGCTGTGGGAAGTGTGGTGAGCTTTGGGTGGGTTATTCTTGTCGTCGCTGGGAGGGGGCTGGGGAAGGTCACAAGGACGTCAGCTGCCTGTCTGGAGAGGCCCGGCCTCCCTACCGTGTGACCTAGGGTAGTAGGAGGATTGGTAGAGAGAAGCCTGTGACCCAGGGCAGACTGAGGATATCCCCATCTCTGAGCGGAAGCGGCCTGGTAGGCCTCAGGATGAGACCCAGGTCTGGCCTAAATCTGGAGCCCCCAACCTCCAGAGCTCCACCTTGAGCTGAGGACCCTAGGAGCCCTAACTTGGAGGGGGTGTGTGTTGCCAGGGGGTGGGGCAGTAACCTAGGACTAATTGGCAGGGGCCCATTTCCAGGAAGCTGTGGGTGGCTTCCAAAATGTGTTTAATGACAGGTCACATATATTGAGCACCTGCTGTGTGCCAGGCACTGTGCTAAACATTTGTGTATATTTGCAAATCTAATCTATACAATAACCCAATATAAGTCTTTATATTATCCCATTTTACAGATGAGGAAACAGGCTCAAAGAAGTTAAGTCTGTCACCCAAGGTTACCCAGCTAATGAGTGGCAGATCTGGGCTGAGAGCATGAGTTCTGGGTTTAGCCTGCTAGGGTTCAAATCTGGGCAGGACCACTTACTAGCTTTGGGTCCTTGGACATTGTCTGAATCTCTCTGACCATCAGTTTCTTCCTCTGTGCCTTGCTCAAAGGGGTGTTGTTCGATTTATGTGAAATAATGACTGTAAAGTGCTTCGTATATAATAAGGTCCCAATAAATGTGATCTACTTCATAACCTCTCTTACCTGCAGCGATAAATTGGAGTATGACCTTGGGTGGGATCTTCTGGCCCCAGGCTCCACTACCGCCTTCCTTGCCCCTCCCAGTAGGGTTATAAAGGACCCTGGGCAGGTTCTGAGGAAGGCCTTCAGAATTTTTCAGAGGGTGACTACGGGCCTGATGCATTTTGCATTTTGCTTGGGCCTGCCTCATGCTTTAGTGTTTCCTGTTGACCCTGAAGGCATGTGAGTGGGTGGTGGAAGAGTATGAGTTAAAAAAAGGCAAAACAGTGATGGGGGGGTGGAGAGATGATGGTCAAAGGGCACAGAGCCCTAATTAGAAGAGGAGAATGCTTTTCTTCTTTCTTGTTTTTAACCTTTATTCCTGTGGTTACCTGGGGAAGTTTTTGTTTCTTTGAGATATATTGCACAGCGTGATGAATATAGTAAGTAATAATGTATTGTATATTTCAAATGACTAAGAGTAAATTTCAAATGTTCTCACCACACAAAATGAGAAGTATTTGAGGTGAAGAATATGTCAAGTAACTTGATTTAATTATTCCACACGGTATTTATAAATCAAAACCTCATGTTGCACCCCATAAATATATATAACAATAAGAAAGGGAGTTTCTTTGCTGCAGGACTTGTCAGAGCCTTTGTTGTACTAGTATGCATAGTGCATCTCCAATATGTGGCCATGATATACTCCAGGGTATCTCAAAGATCTACTGCTCAAAGCTCCATTTTCCAGCTAGAGAAACTGAGACCTGGAGTAAAGCCTAGGGGATTTTTCTAGATCATGCCGTTATCTGCAACAGGACAGGAACTAGATCCAGTGCTCCTGACTCCAAGGTCAGTGCTCTGCTCAGGACACTCTCTCCTCTTCCCTCTTACTTTGTTCTTCTTTGGGTTTTTTTGTGATTTTTTTTGGAGTTTCACTCTGTCACCCAGACTGGAGTGCAGTGGCTGCTTCCGGCCACCACAGCCTCTACCTGCTGGGCTCCGGCAATCCTTCCACCTCAGCCTTCCAAGTAGCTGGAACAACAGGCATGAGCTACCACGGCCGGCTCATTTTGATTTATTGTAGAGATGAGGTCTTGCCAAGTTGCCCAGGCGGGTCTTGAACCTGCGGGCTCAGGCAATCCACTCACCTCAGCCTCCCAAGGCGCGGGATTACAGGCTGAGCCACCAAGCCCGGCTTGCTTTGTTCTTCTTAGAGAAGTGTTGTGTGTGGGGATGCTCCCTTCCTGAGGGCTCCTCACCTCTTTCCAGCCCATCTTCTCTGGCTCTCAGATTTGGGGGTTGTCTGGTTCCCTCTGGGCATTGCTGGAAGATGGAGCCATGCTCAGCTATGGCTCCTGGGAGATCCTTCTTTGGCTGACTATGGCGATGAGGCTTCATCCCAATGCAGGACCCTGGAAGTCAGTCCCGTGCCGAGCCTCCTCAGCTGTGTAATGAGACTCACCATCTGGTCTGTCTTCTGGATTCTTGAGAAGTTCAGTGCTGGTGCCGTATCTGAGTGTGCTCTGTTAATTCTCCATTCCTGTGTAGAAGTGATTGAGTCTAACCATTCTTATACTTTCTGGGGGCAATGGGGACCCAGGAGAAAGAAGGAGACCTTGGTTGTGGGATACAGCATGGTTAGGACTCTCACATTCCGATCCCCTTCTCTGGTGTCAGCTCCCCAGATCCCTGAAGTGAGCCAATCTGGCTGACTCTAGGACCCATTTCCCAGATGAGGCATGAGGTGAGGCCCAGGTTTTTTTTTGGGGGGGGGCACTTTTCCTGGTTTCCTACTAGGAGCTGTGTTGGAGTTGGGGATAAGCTCAGGTGTCTTGGTGCCTCAGTACAGCTCTGCCTTGAGCAGGGATTGCCTGCCCGCCTCTACCCACGGCCTTCGTACCCCCACCTGGCTGATGAGGGGAGAACATGTGGGCATGCTGACATCTCCATCCGCACAGCACTCTGGGTCAAAATGCTCCAGCCCTCTGCTGGCTGTAGGGGGCTGTCTGACAGGCAGGGTGGGATGGGGGGGTGGACTAGGCCATTTGAGAGGTGGGAGGGGATGGTGCCTCCCTGGCAGAGAGTGTCCTCTCCTGCAGGGCTGTTTGCCCAAGTTATTCTTAGCACTGACTCATTATAGAGTCTATTTTTAGCCCTGTTTCTAAGTGTCGCCAACATCTGGTGCAGCCAGTACTGAAAGGGGTGGGGGTAGCAGGGGCCAGCCCTTTGGGCATTTCTGGGGACGGGAACCTCTGGTGGGAGAGCAAGGGCAGAGTCTTCTACTTCCTGCACCTGCCACAACTTGACGCTGTGCATGCAGTAGGCGTCCTAGTCATGTGTGTGCATTGATGGCTGCCCCACGATCTCATCCTTCCAGCTGTAGTTCCTGTGGGTGGGCGAGATGGTGTTACCATGCCTGGAGAACACACACTTAAGGTGCTCATCAGATAGACTTGCCCATGTCTAGCCCTCAGCGGTGCTGTCAGCCTCCAACCCTGCAGGGAGGGGCCCCAAGGGAGGGAGGCAAGCCCTGGGGTAGGATGCTTGTGACAGCCACCATGGAAGGAGGAGCCAGCAGATATTATCAGGAGGAGTGTAGCACAGGGTGCATGCTGTGCAGCAGGTCAACTTGGGATTGCATCCTGACTTTGCGACCCTGGGCAACTCATCGACCTCTCTGTGCCTCAGTTTTCTCATCTGTGAGATGGGGATGGGAGTGTAGTGTTGTGAGGATTAAGTAAGATAATAATGTTGAAGTGCTTAAATAATTAATATCATGAAGTGCCTAAGTAATAGACATGTATGAAGTATCTAAAAAAAGCCAGTGTTCTGTAACAGAGGTCATTGTTTTTTTAAAATTTTTCTTGAGTCAGGGTCTCACTGTCACCCAGGCTGGAGTGCAGTGGCACCATCATAGCTCACTGCAGCCTTGACCTCCTGGGCTCAGGCAATCCTTCCACCCCTGCCTCCTGAGTAGCTGGGACTAGAGGCATGTGCCACCAAACCCAGTTAATTTTTTGATATTTTTGTAGAGACAAGGTCTTACTATGTTACCTAGGCGGGTCTCAAACTCCTGAGCTCAAGCAGTTCTCCCACCTCGACCTCCCAGAGTGCTGAGATTACTGGCATGAGCCACCGCGCCTAGCATTTTGTTAGTATGAATGAGAAGCTCTGTACGTGACATCCTGTTGGGGTGAGTTGTGTAGGAGGCTTCCCGGTTTTCTGTAGTGAGATGACGCTTACGACGGGCTCAGAGGGAGGGATGTCGTGATGGTGTCGATGTCTGCTAGGCTGCAGCTGGGGATCAAGAGCACACAGGTGGGTTGGCATCTGGGCTTTGCCACTCACAGGTTGGATGACCTTGGGTGAGTCATTTAACCTTCCTGAACACCAATTTCTTTATGTTCAGGCAGAGATTATAGTGCCTAGGCCATTGGGCACGTTGTACACGGAGTGTTTTACCAGTGCTGGGTGTGTGAATCCATGAGACTTTTTTGGGAGGGGGGTGTCGCTGTGTCCCTTTTGTATGTGAGTGATGAAGGTTCGTTGCCTTGGGAGTCATGGAGAGTAGCTTGGCCTGAATTTGGAAGGGGCTGGGGCTGTCTTGGCTCTCCCTGAGCTGTGTGATCCACATGCACAACCTGCTCCATCCAGGCTTCTGGAACATGAAGAGGCCAGAGGAAAGTGTGATTTTCAGAGTCTTCCTCAGAACCCCAGAAAGTACCTTGGGGACTGTCTGGGAGTGTGGGGGAGGCCCTCAGTGAGAGGTGGCCCCCAGTTGGAGGCCAGGTGACTTGGCCCTCTCCACTCCCCACGATGCCCTCTTGACTCTCAGACTGACTCCTGCCGCCTCACTGAGCTGCTTTATTCTCATGTTTCATATATGAAGGGCCCAGGCAAATTCTGTCTGAAAATGGGGCTCTGTTGCTAAAATCAGCCTGAGACTCTCTGGGGGTGACCTTCCAGGCTCCTTGTCATCTGATGATTTGTGCCCTCTGACTGGGCATCGACTCTGGGAGGGGTACTGATCTGCACAGAGGGCTCTGGGGCCTGTGGGCACTAGCTGCCCCAGTACTGGGCCCCCTTGGGATATAGGGGTGCAGAGGAGGCTGCATCCGGGGCCTCTCAGGGCTGTATCTTTGGGGCAGAGCTTTGAGTGCTGCTCCTGGCCTCACTGCCCCCCTGGGGATGGGGCAGCCCAAAGATCACAGTCAATCCCAGAAGCAAGCTCTCACAGGAAGGATGGATGATATTGGGCAGAAGGGCCCCTGCCACAGTGCTGGCTCATAGTAGGTGCTCAATAGTTATTTGAAATGAGTGAATGAAAAGAGACCAGCATGGCATCCTAGCAAAGCAATACCTCTGGTGTGGCGGCAGTTCTTCTTCACCTCTCTTCTCTGCCTCCTCGCCCGTCCCTCTTCCTTCCCTGTCCCCTGCTTTGTTTGACCAGCCTTAAGCTACCCCAGCCCTGGGTTCCAGATTCAGCCTCATCCATAATCCTAGAGGACACTTTTTCAGTCTGAGTCTCAGTGTGTTCATCTGTAAAATAAGGGTGATGGACTCAACTTCAAAGACCCTTCTGGCTCTCACAGCCTCTGTTCTCAGGACTGATCCCTTAGGGTGGGGCAGGGGTAGTAAAAGCGCGCGCGCACACACACACACACACACACACACACACATGCACGCATGCACACATGCATGCACACACATACGAACTCAGTGAAGTAGTCCTGGCTGGGAAAAGTCCTCTCCCTCTGACCAGGCAGAAACTCTTAGAGCTGAGGTGCTCTGAGACCTGGCACTGCTTGGGGCCTGCAGGATGTGGTGTGGTCCACTCTTGCTTGGGCTGGGGGGTGCCTGTGGGTGTTGGGGCATGGGTAGCCATCCGACTGTGTTCTTTGGGCTGGGGCTGCCGCTGTGACTTCTGTGTGTGACCTTTGTGGAGTAAGGGCAGCTACCACTGGGGCACATATCTATGTCATTCTGATTGAGTGTGAGGGGGTGCATGTGGGTGGGGAGTGGGTGGTCCTGGCTCAGAGGACATGAAAAGTGACTTGTGCAAAGGGTCTCCCCATTTTGGCTACAGCTGGAGGTGTAAAGTGGCCTGGTTTCCTCCCTTTCCCTGCTATCCACCAGGTGCCTGAATCCTCCTCTCCTTCCTTGCTCAGACCCTGATTTTCACTCTGGGCTAGATGGCTGCCTCTCCCTGTGGCCTGACACCCCTCTCAGAAAAGTTTGGTTTTCAGACTCCTCCCTAGAACCCCAGAAAGTACTTTGGGAACTGTCTGGGAATGTGGGGGAGGTCCCACTGGATGGCAGCCTGCAGTTGAAGGAGTGCGATTGCACAATCACAGCTCACTACAGCTGCAACCTCCTTCTGCCTCTGCCTCCTGAGCAGGCTGGCCCTCCCCACTCCCCATGATGCCCTCTTGGTCCTCACACTGACTCCTGGCGGTGCCCCCACAGAGTTGCTTCATTCTCACACCTCACATATCAGGGGCCCTGGCAGATTCTGTCTGAAAATGGGGTTCTGTTGTTAAAATCAGCCTGGGACTCTCTGAGGGGGTGAATTCCAGGCTTCTTATCATTTAACGATTTGTGCCCTCTAACTGGGCATCAATCTGGGAGGGGTGCTGAACTGTGCATGGGCTTGGTGTGCTATGAACACGGGGGCATTTCTGAGGCATTTAAGAGGAGTGGGCTGCCCACACCTATGGTTATAGGAGTCAGGGTGGGCACCAGAAAGGCATCCAGACCCGCAAGTCCAGGTGCCAGGCAGTCCCTGTACCAGAGGAAGTGGCCCGGTCTGGGATGCTGTGGTCAGCACCAACACCAGCTGAGTGTTTTCCAGCTTGAGAAGACCTGCCAGGGAGTGGAAAGGACAGGTTCCTCCTGCCCATCATCTGCCAGCCATCCTGGCTGCAGCCAGCTGGTGACCCATTCCCCTGGGGAGCGAGCTGGCTCCTCTCCTGGGGTACCCAAGCGAAGTCCTGGGTGCCTCAGAAAACCTGTGCTGAGCCCAGGGCCCTGGCAAGCGGGGGAGGAAGGAGTGAGGCCCTCCTCTGGGGTGGGGGTCGCAGGCAATCTTCTCTGGCTCCCTCACCCTGACCCTGTAGGCTTTGCCCTCCCCTGGCCTCAGGGGAGCTGCAACCCCAGATTACGTAATGGGTCCAAAATGCCTCCCAAGTGAGTAGCCCAGCCAGTGGCTAGACTCAGGTACAGGTCCCCGGTGCCTGCCACCAGGGCATGTTCCCATTCCCCTCCTGGACTGAGTGAGGGAGTTGGTGGTGCTGGTTCCCCCCTGGTCAGGGCTGTGCTGCCCAGGAGGGGGTGGAGAGGCTTTCTCCAGGGACGTGAATTCTTGGCCTGACCCCAGATGCCAGCCTGCCCAGCTCTGCTCCAGGGTAACGCTGGGTGCACACACAGCCCCATTGTGTGCCTGGGCCCCGTGCCCGCCGAGGGCCTGGCACCAGCTCTATCAACAGCAGTGGCTCCGTCAACTCCTCGGCACCCCCTGCCAGGGCCTGAACCCTTGGGCCCCTAGTGAGGAGGAAGAGAGAAGACTGGTGATTAAGGCAGAGGAGTGGGCTGCCCACACCTACGGTATAGGAGTCAGGGTGGGTACCAGAAAGGCATCCAGACCCCCTGGGTGAGGGGCCATCCACTAGGAGAGACAAGCGCAGGGAGACTTACTCCTGTTCATAGAAGAGTCAACTGAGGCACTGAGAAGTTTCAGTAACTTGCCAAGGACTTGCAGCTATGAATGGCAGAACCAGGTTGGAACCCAGAGCTGTGCCTGACCCATATACCTTGCTGCTTGCCCAGCCCCAGGCCAGGGCTCGGGAAAGGCAGGGTGCCTTCTTTCCACGGCCCAACTTTGGGGAACCTCTTTCTGGAAAATATGTGTCCCCAGCTGAAAGGGGACCCTGGAATGGTAGGGTGAAGTCTCTGTATGTTTGAGGGAAGAACAGTGGTTAGCATTCAAGGATGGTGCTGATGGCTGAGGCAGAGCAGGTCTCAAGAACTGGAAGGCAGGCTTTGTGCCTCAGTTTCCCTGCTCTACCTGCACTGAATATTCCCTGTGCCTTCTGGGAAAGGATAGGAATGTGGAGGTGTGGCCAGGGCTGGGCCTGGCGCCCTACTCCCGAGCTCCACAGGCAGGTCAAGATCCCCCTTCAGCAACCTAGACCCCCACGCAAGACCTCTTGACACTCTACTCTGAGTGTTTGGACTGAGTGTTTGGCCTCCTCCCAGCCTGATGGGACCTCTGCGGCCGGGTAAGCTTGCCAAGGGGACAGTCCATCTCTAAGCTGTGAGGGTCCCGCTTCTGCCTTGTGCTGTTGCTGCCCCCCCCACCTCCCAGCCAAGGTGAGGGTGCCCAGATATGGCCCTTGTGGGGTCTCCCACATCTTTTACTTTCCAGGCACAACTTAACACACTCCAAGAGCCCCAACCCCCTGGGGCTGGGTGGGGCTGGAGAGCTCTTCTCTTCACCACCAGCCCATCTTTCCTGCTCCCCTGTCTGTCCTGGGCATGGATCCTGACTCCCTCCTTCAGTGCCACCTCAGCCCTCTTAGCAAAGGAACAGGACATCCTGCAGTGATCAGAGGACTGTGAAGTGCCAGGGCTGGGCCTTGGGGACAGGTGGGGAAGAGCAAAGCTGGAAGGGGACATGGAGGCCATCTCCCTTCGTACCCTACCCTGGAGCCCTGTCTCCTCCACTCTACTTGGGCTCATATTCCTCCATGTATACCTTCTCCACATCTTTACCCAAGGCCACAGGAGTGGGGCCTATGACCCCCAGAGGGGCATATCTGTATGTCCTCCACCTGGAGGCCGTGTGAGAGATGGGAGAAGGAGAAAACCCTGGGACAGTTCTCAGGGAGCTCACATTCTAGCTGAGAAAACCAGGCAGAGTGACTTCTTCGTGCCTTCATTTCCATTTTTGCAAAATGGGTACTAGTATTTTCTACTTCCCAGGGTTAGTGGAAAGGTCAGCTGAATTAATACATAATAAAGCTCTTAGAAACTGTCCCTGGCAGATGGTTAAGTGCTCAATACAGGCTTTATTACTGGTCATCATAGTGGTAGAAATATAAAATATGATGTCAGGTAATGTTGTTTTTTTCCAGACTGGATTGTGGGTACCATAGGGCAGGGGCTATCTTTCGAGTTGGAGTCTCACTCGGTCACCCAGACTGGAGTGCAGTGGCCGCTTCCGGCCACCGCAGCCTCGACCCGCTGGGCTCCGGCGATCCTTCCGCCTCAGCATTCCAAGTAGCTGGAACTACAGGCATGCGCTACCACACCCGGCTGAGTTTTTGATTTATTGTAGAGATGAGGTCTCACTGCCCAGGCAGGTCTCGAACCCGCGGGCTCAGGCAATCCACTTACCTCAGCCTCCCAAAGGCGCGGGATTACAGGCTGAGCCACCAAGCCTGGCTGGGCAGGGGCTATCTTATTCACCTTTGTGTTCCTGTGTCAGGCACAGAGCCTGGCTTGGAATAGAGTAAGCAATTGTCCTCAAATGGTGATCAGAGGAGGGTGAAGTCAGGGTGGGCTACCTGGAGAAGGAGGAGGTCCTGTAGCCTCCTTCCTCTTTGGATAATACACGGAAGAGGAACTGAACGGAGCATCTGGAGGCCCAGATTAGATGGGGGTGAGAGAGTAAGAGGCCTCCTTGGCTGCATCCAGGGCTTGTTTAGAGAGAGGGATTCTGCATGCCTTGGAGGTCCAAACAGGGAGTTTGGACTTCATCTGGTGGGTACTGGGGAGCCATTGGGCTTGATGAAGCAGGGGAATGACCTTTCTATGTTGCTTAGTCCATTTTGCTTTGACTCCTTTGTTCTCTCAGGGCTATTTTCTTTCTTCGTTTCTTTGAAGACAGAAGTCCTTCTCTTTGCCCTTCAGCCTCTCCTCTTGTATCCCCGCTCACCCCCATCCCATATATGCACACTGTTCTTGGCTTCTCCTCGGCCATCCTGGCCTGTTCTTCCAGCTCTGCTTTTGCCTGGCTTCTCCTTCCTCTCCCTGGCCCCATACCTGCCTTCCCTGGAGTAGGAGTTGGGTGGAAGTGGACGAGAGGGGAGAGGGTTTTGGCATGGTGTGACCATATGCTGGGAACTGGAGTAAGGTGACTGAGCCAGGAGAATGTGCTCTGTTCTGACATGGCCCTATACATTCTTCAGAGATGGACCCTCCCCCAGTAGTGAGGCTGAGACTCATTAGAAGGATCTTGCTTTGCATTTGTCATCCTAACAAATGAAAATGCAGATTTCCGAAACAGACAAATTAGGAAGTGGTGGGATCTTGTTTATAAATTTAATGGAAAGGGATATGGAACTAGATGAGAATTATGCAGATAACGACTATATCTCTTTTGTGTCCTTTCAAACATCCCTTCATCTATCTATGCATGTATTCATCCATTATATCATTCACTCATCCATTTTATCCATCCATCTAGTCATATATCCATCCATTCACCCATTCATTTTATTTATCCACCCGTTATGTCCATTCATCTATCATTCATCCTTCCATCCTATCTATCCATCCACCCATTATATCCATCCTATCTATCCATTACATCCATCAGTCTATCCATCCATCCATCATCCATCCATTAAATCCATCCATTCATCCGTTATATCCATCCATCTATTCATCCATTATGTCCATTCATTCATCCATTATATCCATCCATTCATCCATCTATGCATGCATACATTATATCCACCCATCCATCCATTATATTCGTGCATTCACCCACTATACATGTTTCCATCAAATATCTTTTGAGCATTTATCCTGTGCTAGGCACTACATTAGATACTTTATATTTAATCCTTGCAGAAACTCTCCAAGGTGGACATTATCCTCATTTTATGAGGTTACTGAGACTCCATGAAGTCGATGAAGATCACATTGCTAGTAAGTAACAGATCTGGGATTCAGCTGTATCGGCTTCAAAGCATATACTCTTAGTGTTAAATCATATGGCCTCCCTTGGTGTCATCAGTGTGTAGTTCTGAGTATGGAACACAACAGCTGTGTTATTAAAGGAATGGGCATGCTAAGGTTCTGGAAGGGAGCTCTGTAGTTCTATCACAGGAGCAGTCTGGGAATGGAAGGTAATGCTAGACTTCTAATCCTACTGGCATTTGCCACCAGTAACCTAATGGTGCCATCACCACCCCTGGTATGGCGGTTTCTTCTCCACACAGCTTGCAACCCTGGCAAGTCCTTTTTTCTCCTCCTCACCTTCTCACCTCTGCTTCTGAGGGCAGTCTTACCTTCCCACAGGTAGGAAAGCTCTAAGTACACATTTGGTCATTGCATTCAGCTCAACCAGTCTTCCCAGTGATAGGGTTTTACATGCCTGCCTCTCTGCTTCTCTGTAGGGTAGGCCCATTACTCTGGCCTTTTGATTGGCCTTTCTTTCTAAGCTTTAGAGTTAGCTGCTCAATTTCTGGTGAAAAGTGCCTCCTCGGGCCCCATTGGCTGAGGCAACGATGTAAGTGCAAATGTTTATTTGAGAACTTAGTCCAGAGAGCGCTCGTAGTAAAGAAGGATTTGTGAGACAGGGAAGGGAAGGAAGCTGACAAAAATGTATGTTAAAGAGTACATGATTGCTATGGGTATCCAAGGCTCCATCATACCGAGGGCCTCTGTAGAACATGCTTTAGAGTTGCCCAGCAGAGGGATTGGGGTCTTTGGTTAGGGGCTCCTGGGGGAGGGCAGGGTGCTAACTTTATTGGTTCTGGCACTCATGTGGGTGCTGACAGCTGGAAGTGCTCAGGTGTGCAGGCTAGAGACTGTGAGTGCCGGGGGTTGTGGCTGGAGCCCTGACAGCTTCTGACTAGGGCCAGGTGGTCTGCCGAGGCCTCTTCCCACAGCTCCCTTTCTGCCTGCATCCAAGAGGCTCCCCAGGAAGACCCTCCCCATAGGGGCCAGTCACCAGCCCTACATTCACTCAGTGTTCAGCAGATACTTAAGGAGCATCTGCGAGATACCTTGGACAAAAAGAGGACTCTGTGGGGACCCCACTAGGTGCTCACAGAAGAGGGAAGGGACCGGCACAAATAAGGTGCTTGCCAGGGGCCAGACACTTGCCAGGGGCCAGACACTGGCTAGCCCTTCCAGGTCTCTCGAGGCAAGCAATGCCTCTGTGCTACGCCCTCTCCTGGAGGGAGGCATGGACGCGCTGGGTGGCACACACCCTGGACCGCCTTTGAGACCCCTCCCAGTTCTAGCATCCTGAGGTTGTGATTGCAGCGGTTTTTCTGACTTCCTTTTCCTTCCTCTCACCGCCCCTGCCTCTTCCGCTAGCCCTATGGCTGCCATGTGGCTGCCTTTTAGTCTGCCGAGACCTAAACCTTCTAGTGCCCTCCGTGTCTCCATCAAGAACAGGATGCAATTCATGGGCAGTGGGGGATGAGGGGGTCATTTTATGCAAGGGCATATCTCTTTGTCCCCAGTGAAGGCTCTGTCAATGTCTGCTTCCTGGAGGGGGGCTCCTTCCTCTGGACTCTACCTGTTCCCACCCAGACCTTCCAGCCTCCCAGCGCAAGTCTCACACCCTGTGGGACTGAGGGATTGGGAAGAATGAAAAGTGAGAAGTGAGGCTGGGTGTGGTGGTGTGACCATGCCTGTAATCTCAGCACTTTGGAAGGCCTGTGTGGGAGGATTGCTTGAGGACAGGAGTTCAAGACCAGCCTGGGCAACAAAGTGAGATCCCATCTCTACAAGAATAGAAAAATTCGCCAGGCATAGTGGCGTATGCCTGTACTTCCAGCTACTTGGGAGACTGAGGCAGGAGGATCACTTGAGCCCAGGAGTTTGAGGCTGAAGTATGCTGAGATCATGCCACTGCACTCCAGCCTGGGAGACAGAGTGAGAACCCGACTCAAAAATAAAAATAAAAAATAAAAGTGGAAAGTGGTGTGTAGGTAAGGCCTTCTGGGGGAGGGGGAAGGACAGAAGACAGGGATGGGGCAAGGACTGGGCCTGGTCCGTGTGCTCCCACTGGAGACACTGCATCACACCACGGGCAGGCATGCCAAGACACAGTCCCTCTGATTTGTCTCTCCAACCGCCGACTCCTGCCTTTCCTTTTGCCATTTCACTTTCAAGCCAGGTTTGGTCAGCCAACTTGCTTCCCTCTGACATCCTCCCCCTAGTTACTGGGTGTCCATTCCCCACCCGGTGTGCAGGCCTGGGCTTGGCTGCAGAAACGTCTCTCATTCTCCAAACCCCCAACTTGGACAGGAAAGTGGCAGTACTTACTCCAGCAGATGTGCTGGTGTGACGGCCGGGTGGATCGTGGAGAGGATTCATACCGGGTGGGAAGGTGGGCTTTATAGCGAGGCTTGCTGTGCTGTCTCAGGTCTGAGCATTTCAGGTCCAGGGAGGTGTAAGGCAGCTCACCCCCTTGAGGGGGGTGGAGCAGCTCCGAGCTGGGGAGGCAGAAGGGCATGGAGACAAGACCGGTAAGGGCAGAGTGCTTCTCGGGGTGTTTAAGGATAGAAGAAAGTGTGGACGTGTCTGTGAATTGTGTTCTCTTCGTGTTCGTCTCATACCTGGGTGGGGGTTGGTGAGGAAGGCAGGGAGAGGGCAGCTCACCTGCTCCCTTGGCCAGGTGGCAAGGTGGGATGGGAATGTTACTGTAGGAGGCTGTTTCTCCTCTGTCTGGGAGAGGGTGGCTTCCCTGACATATTTGGGGTGAGGATGGCAGCTGGAATGTACTTGAGCAGGGCAGAAGCCAAGGTGTGTTCTGGGCCTGTGGCAGCGGACAGCCTTTGGAAGTCCTGGGGAGGGCTGGGGCTGGGCTAGGGCTGGACCAAGGGAGGCTCTGGACTTTGTGGCCCTATTAACTCTTCCCAGAAGCCCACTCCTGGGCAGGGCAGGGGGAGGCTCCCTGTAGGTGTGTGTGGTAAGGGAGATGGGCTGTGAGTTCCTGGGACCACCGCCTGTGCTGTCCAGCGGCCTCTGCCCACGCTGGCTGCCCTGTCCTGCCCCCACCAGGCGTGAGTCAGATCGAAAGCAGAAGCTGCCAGACGTTGCACAGGGTGAAGTGAGGCAGAACCAACTGTGCTATTTTGGAACCTGGTTAATTCCCCCTCTGCCCCCCCACCTCCCTTCTGTTAGGGCTCCCACCCCCTCCTGGTGTCTGGTACTTTGGCTTCCTCAAGGGGACAGTTGGGACAGGCATATACATGGAGGGCGTGCTAAAGCCTTCTCCCCTTGCCAGAACCCCCCTGGCCAAGAAGTTCTGGCTTCAGGAGACCGGCCCTCTGGGGTCGGGGAGACAGAGCGCCCCCTCCCGGTGGGAGCTGGAGCAGGGCAGCTGTGACAAGACGGAGATCACCTGCTTTTAGCACCATCCTTCTGGGCCTGGCACCCGCCCTTCCCCTGCCCATCTTTGGCCACTCTCAGGCCAGCTGTCAGCTGCCTCTCCCAGGGGTGCGAGCTGACGAGAGCTTCAGGTGGGAGCCTCTCCCAGCAGTGAATCTCAGAGGGCTGGGAGGGATTTCTGGACCCAGAGGGGAGATATTTTTGGGACTGTGGGCCTTTCCAGAACCCGTGAAATCACATAACCTGCTGCAGCCCCAACTGACCCCCGCCCCCAGTTGATGGTTCTTTCTTGGGCATCCTAGGCCTGTTTGGGGTTCTAACCCCACATTTTAGGGTTTCTTTGGAGCCCATGTGAGCCTGGGGAGTCCTGGCAGTCCAACTTATGGTGGTGAAAGAGGTCAGTGGGTGTTTCTGAGCTGAAGATGGGATGTGGAGGTGAGAGCTGTCACCTGTCTATGGACAGGGTGGACCAGGGTCGCTGCCCTTCCAGAAGCTGTGTGGTTGAGGAGAGGGCGGGATTTGCCACTCTTCTTATGTGTGCATGGGAGACCAGCGCAGGCTCCATGGCTGTGGCTACCTCTCGGGGGACCCTGAGGTCAGAGCTCCACTGTGCTGTTTTGTTTACCCTTAAGCAAACTGGTGAGGGGGTGTTCCAGCCCTGGGGGAGTGGGAGGTCAACAGGCAGGTGACCAATTAAAAGGTAGGTCCTTACCAACCAGGTGAGTAGAACTGGGGCTTCTCTTTGCTCAGCTGGAGCTGCAGTTTAGGTCGGTGAGAGGGAGGGGCAAGGCAGTGTAGAGGACAGAGTGGGCTCCTAGGCCTGCTTCGGGGGTCCCCACACCCCCAAGCCTCCTGTGGAACACCCCGGGCCCAGGCACACACTGCCCTCAAGGTTGTCTGCTCCCTGCTAGAGCTGTTCTTTGGGTAGGCAGGTCCCGGGTGTGTGTGTGTGTGTGTGTGTGTGTGTGTGTGTGTGTGTGTGTGTGTGTGTGTGTGTACAATGGTTTATGTGCAAGAGATGGTGTGTATGTGTTTGTCTCACCACTGGGTTGGTTGTCCACTGGTAACATACCAGCTTCTGGGCTGTTTCCCCACATAGCTCTACTGTTCCTGAAGCTTCCTGCACAGGTCAGAGCCCCAGCACCAAACAAGCAAGAACTGGCTGCAACCCTGCTTCCTGGCCTCTACCTTCGTTCCCAGGCCTGAGAATCAAGTTGCTGGCTCAAGTTCACTGTGGGCTCAGAAGGGCCCTGTCTGTCCTTTAAAATCTCTCTCGGTGGCTTGCCTGTAATCCTGCGCTTTGGGAGGCTGAGGTGAGTGGATTGCCTGAGCCCGCGGGTT
>NW_007249851.1:1127443-1135972 GCF_000164805.1 Carlito syrichta
GCCGAAGCCCAGCAGGTCGAGGCTGCAGTGGCCGGGAGCGGCTACTGCACTCCAGTCTGGGTAACAGAGTGAGACTACAACTCAAAAAAAAAAAAATCTCTCTCCCTACCACCTCCCTGCTATCTCCTCCCACCTGTCACCGATTTTCATGCTTGGAACCATGTGACCATATCCCCAGAAGGCAACAAGTAGAGTTTCCTTAATCTGCTCACATACCTCTTGGGGTGATTTGTTAAAATGCAGATTCCGTCAAGGCTCTGTGGCTCAGCCTATAATCCCAGCACTTTGGGAGCCTGAGGTGAATGGATTGCCTGAGCCCACGGGCAACTTGATGAGACCTTATCTCTACAATAAAAAAATTAAAAAATTAGCTGGGCATGGTCACACATGCCTGTAGTTCTGTCTACTTGGAAGGCTGAGGCGAAAGGATCGCTGGAGCCCAGTAGGTTGACGCTGGGGTGGCCGTAAGTGTGCCACGCACTCCAGCCTGGGTGACAGAGCGAGACTACAACTCAAAAAAAAAAAGATAGCCGGGCTCGGTGGCTCAGCCTGTAATCCCTTGCCTTGGGAGGCTGAGGTGAGTGAATTGCCTGAGCCCGCGGGTTCGAGACCTGCCTGGGCAACTTGGCGAGACCTCATCTCTACAATAAATCAAAAATTAGCCGGGCGTGGTAGTGTGCACCTGTAGTTCCAGCTATTTGGAAGGCTGAGGCGGAAGGATCGCCGGAGCCCAGCAGGTCGAGGCTGCAGTGGCCGGGAGTGGCCACTGCACTCCAGTCTGGGCGACAGAGTGAGACTCCAACTCAAAAAAAAAAAAAAAAAGATGCCGATTCTGACTCAGTAGGTCTGGGAGTCAGGTGGGGAGAGGGCTGGGAGGTGAGGGACTGAGAGTCTGTGTTTCTAATCAGCAGCCAGGGGATGTGATGCCTTAAAAGGCCCTCTCCCAAGGCCCTCACCATCCAACCAGATGCACGCTGGTCACCCAGGCAGAGAGCTAATTCGGACCACCCCTTAAGTGCCAGGCACAGTACGCACTTCAGCTCCTTCTACCTCCTTATCTACTCTGAGGAAGGTGGCATTACTGCCATCATGTTTTACAGATGGGGAAACTGAGGCTCTGAGAGGTTAAGCACCTGTTCTCAGCCACACAGCTGGTAAATGGCAAAGCAAGATTTGAACTCTGGTCTGTCAGGGTCCAGAGCATTTTGTGTCCCAGCTGTCTTCCAGAGGGCAGACTCAGAACAAACAATGCAGTTGGGAGTGGAGGTAGTCCTGGGTGGCTCTTGGTTGGGAGGGATGTCTTGAGGGGGGACTGAATGGGGAGTAGTTCTGGAGGAGGCGGAAGTGAGTGGGGCTGGTGTCCCGCTCCCACTGCCTAGCACTAATGGTCTCAAGACCCCCTTCCCTGCCCCTCAGGCACTTTCCAGGTAGCCTCCCTGCAGGGTCACCTAGCATACCACAGTGCTTCGTGCACTCAGGAGTGTGTGCAAGGAGTGGAGGGTGTTCAGACTTGAAGACCAGATGCCCTGGTGCTCTCTACCAGCTGTGTGGGCAGGTTTCAGCCTCTCTGTGCCTCAGTTTCCCCCTCTGTGAAGTGGGGAGTATATTAGTACTTCTCTCATGATGGATGGAGTTGTTTTGAGGATTAACTCAGCAATACAATATCAATTCAAAACAATGCCTGATGCATACTAAGCACTCAGATTGTGTAGTAATTAATGCCTTCTGGCTTGTCCCTGGGAGACAATAGGTCTACTTCTGTGAACTTAATGTGATTGTGCTCATAGGTGTTTCCTTCCTTTTATCTCCCTGTCCCTCTTCAATATCTTCTTTTATTTAGGAAAACCTGGCTACTTAGCTGTTTTGTTTTTGTTGTTTTGTTTTTTTGAGTTGAGATCTCACTCTGTTGCCTAGGATAGAATGCAATGGCACAATCACAGCTCACTGCAGCCTCGACGTCCTGAGCTCAGATGATTCTTTCACCTCAGCCTCCCAAGTAACTGGGACTACAGGCATGCCCTACCACGTCCACCTAATGAAAAAATTTTTTTTTGCAGAGACAAGATCTTACTATGTTGAATTCCTGATCTCAAGTGATCCTACTGCCTTAGCCTCCCAAAGTGCTGGGATTACAGGCATGAGCCTCTGCACCTGGTCACTACTTAGTTATAAAGATATTGTTTCCAAAATACTCAGAGGCAGATTTGACTCTTTTTTTTTTTGAGTTGGAGTCTCACTCTGTCGCCTGCTGGAGTGCAGTGGCACATTCACAGCCACCCCATGGTCAACCTGCTGGGTTCCAGTGATCGTTCCGCCTCAGCCTTCCAAGTAACCAGAACTACAGGCACACGCTGCCATGCCTGGCTAATTTTTTAAAAAAATTTTAATTGTAGAGATGAGGCTTCACCAAGTTGCCTGGCTGGTTTCGAACCCACAGGCTCAGGCAATCTGCTCGCCTTGGCCTCCCAAAGTGCTAGGATTGCAAGCTGAACCATTGAGCCTGGCCCAGATTTGGCTCTTTAAAACAAAGCCAGGGAGTAGTTCTTTGCAGTAGACAAGCCACAGGAAGACAGTTGAGGCTGGGGACAGGGCAGGACAGTGAGGGAGAGGAATTCCCAGGAGCAGGGGTGGAAGCCAGGCATTGGCAGGTCGGAGTGCTCTGTAGACCCTGGGCCTGGAGTTGGGGGTGGCTGGGAGGGGGTGGCTTAGGTACCAGGACCCTAAGGGCCGTTATTAGCCAACTCTCAAGGACAGATTCAAGGAGACCTAGGCCTGGGGCTGAGTTTGGGACCAGGAACCAGAAACTGCTCTGTGTGCCGGGCTGTCCCCCTTGTGCCCACATCTCACATGTGGAGTCAGTGAGCCTTTCCTGCTCTAAGCAGTCGGCAGAAGAGGCCGGGGGGTGGGGGTTTATTCCCCTCTGCTAAGGAGATGGCAAAGCAAAGACTGGGTGTGTGAGGCTACCATGGCTCTGGAGAGAGAATTGCTTAGCGCTCAGGGCTGCAATACACAGGACAGCGAAACCTGGAATCTGGCTTACTCCTCCCAACCCTGCAAGTTGACTCCACATGGACCTAGCCTTGCACACAGCCATGCTGCCAGAACCCTCGGTACACCCCATATAGACCGGAAGGAGCCTAGGAGAGGTTCCGTCCGGCCTCTGCATGCGAGAGGCACAAGGCCCAGAGAGGGGGCAGGACTTGTCCAAGGTCACATCGCTGGGTGGTACATAGCCAATGTAGGTCTTCCAATCCCACTCTGGCCCTTGGGGTTGAGGGAATCCTTGTGAAACAGACTTATCATCCCAGAGGGCCAAAGTTTTTGGGTCCCAAGTCCATAATGGCACAAGATCACCCATCAGACAGAGACTGGAGTCTCATTTTCCAGGGGAAGGGCCTTGGTGACCATATGTACTGACCTATAGTCTCTGAAGTCTTTTTTTTTTTTGAGTTGGAGTCTCTCTCTGTCACCCAGACTAGAGTGCAACGGCCGCTCCCGGCCACCGCAGCCTCGACCTGCTGGGCTCGGCGATCCTTCTGCCTCAGCCTTCCAAGTAGCTGGAACTACAGGCACGCGCTACCATGCCCGGCTCATTTTTTATTTATTGTAGAGATGAGGTCTCGCCAAGTTGCTCAGGCGGGTCTCGAACCCGTGGGCTCAGGCAATCCACTCATCTGAAATCTTAATCTTAGCTGATCTTCCCTTGCAGGGAAAGGGGGCAGTCAGCTAGGGTGGGTCAGATGGTGCTAATTGCAGTCTCTGAGCCCTTCCCTTGCCCTCAGGCCCCTTTCCTGTCCCAGGAACCATCTATGGCTGGACCCCACTCCTCCCCGCTACCCTCACCACACTCACTGCTCTGTGCTCTCTGATCTATGGAATCACATTTCTACCTGGCCAGCTTGATATAGCCCTTGTACCCAAGCTCTCTGAGAGCCAGGTTAGCCGCCTCAGTGAGATTCAGATATATGGTCCCCTGAGCCTCCTGGACACGGTCGTCTTGGCTATTTAGCAAAAGATCATCTGCAGGTGGGGTCTTGCCTGTCCTGAGACGTCTGGGAGGGCTTCCCTGGACCCTCTGTAGGTTTCACTGAGGGTGACAGGACATTTGGGGAGTGGTGCAGGGCTGGGGTATTAGAGAACATAAACCATCTACATGGGGAGACCCTTCCTGTGGGCCCCAGGTTTCTTCATCTGTGCTGGAGCTGCTGGTGGTCACGCACCCGAGAGAGACCCCGGCTCGAATCCTTGCTTCTTGCAGTGTGACCTTGGGACAAACCACTGAGTTGTGCTGAGTCTCAGTCTCCTCTTCTGCCAGTGTTGCTGTCTGTCCCATGAGGTGTTTGTGGGATGACTGGGATCTCATATAGGTCTGTGTATAGTGGGACCCTGGTACATGCTGGGGACTCAGGAGTGTGTGCTGAGTGGGTGATAATTGAATGTGTGTTGGGTCATTGGACAAGCAGCCCCAAGGGCCCTGCGTCTCCTCCCTCTGGGAGGTCTGATGGGTGGGCTGGTATGGAGGTTCTGAAGAAGAAAAGTGATTTCTCTGGAAGTGCCTTTGTAGCTGAGGAGACTGGTCAGGAAAAAACTAGAGAACAAAGCAGAGTGGACAAAGACAGGACACTCAAGTGGATGGAGTGCCCAGGGGACAACAAAGTGGGGGTGGTTTCAGTCTCTTTGCCCCACTCTGACCCAGTGACCCAAGAAAAAGGTGGCTACCTGTTGAGGGGGACTGCAAGGGGTAGCTGATGGACCTGGCTACGTATATGTGTGTATTTGTGTGTGTGTGTGAGAGAGAGAGAGGGCAGGCAGGCAGAGGCAGGGCTGGATCTGTGTGGATCACGGGGTGGAACACCCCGAGGACCTTTCCACTTTCTCCTCTGCATACCTCTCTCAGCTGCATGTCCCCCGACTCCCTGTCCTGCCACGCCCAGTGGCAGTCCTCCTGGGGCCAGCCTCATGCCAGGGTCCTGCTGGTCTCTGTATACTGGGTTGGGGCGCCTCCCTGGTCTGTGCCTGCCTTTGAAGCTGCTCTCTGTTGCCTCCGGCCAGCAGGCCAGCCATTCAGGAGGTGCCGCTTCCACCCTTTCCTGTGGGATGTGAGCTGGGACTTGGGGCTGATGGGCCGAGCTGTGGGAACTGGAGGCCACCACGTGGGCCAAGAGCTCCTGTGACTGCCCTTTCCCTCCCCCTCCTTCCTTCCCCTCCTCCCCACCTCCTGCTGGTGATCAGAGACTTAAAAACAAGCCCCCCTCCCCCACCTGCCCCAGCCCTGCAGCCTCCCCGTGGTGGACCCCTGCAGTGAATCTGGGAGAGGCGGGTGTAGCCTGCATCCTGGGTTCAAGTCTTGCTCTGCGGCCACTGATGCACTGATGCACATCGTGCGGGTATCCCTTCTTGTGCCACTCACTATTCGTTTCCCAGTCTTTATTTGTCACGTGCAGGGGCTTGGTCAGTCTGCAATAAGTTCCCACGTGGCAGAATGCTTATGTTGCATGAGAGATGCAGAGGGCCACACCCTGCACGACAGCCTTTATGTGCTGTTGGATGAGTGACAGTGAGCTGTGGCGATGGCGGTCAAACTGGAGATTCTCTTTGGGGCAGGATCCTGGAGGAAAGCTTCTGGGATGATAGAGGCATCCTCCCTCTTGACCTAAAGGGTGATCACACAAGGGTATACAGCTGTAAAACCTCATCAAGCTATATGCTACAAGTCTGTGCATTTGGCTGGGCTAAGTTGTACCTCAACAAAAAGGAAGAAGACCCAAACAATGCATTTAAAATGTTAAAAGCATGTACTTATACTATGAACCTCATTTCTGCTCCCAGTATCGAGAACCTTCCAATCCAACAGTGCACACTTACCAGGTGACTTTGGTTTGCTGTTTCATTGTTGGAAGGAGCTAGGTTAAGAGGATATCCTGAGGTAGGGCTCGGTGGCTCAGCCTGTAATCCCAGCACTTTGGGAGGCCGAGGTGGGTGGATTGCCTGAGCCTGCAGGTTTGAGACCCGCCTGGGCAACTTGGCGAGTCCTCATCTCTACAATCAATCAAAAATTAGCTGGGTGTGGTAGTGCGCACCTGTAGTTCCAGCTACTTGGAAGGCTGAGGCGGAAGAATTGCTGGAGCCCAGCAGGTCGAGGCTGCAGTGGCCGGGAGCGGCCACTGCACTCCAGTCTGGGTGACAGAGTGAGACTCCAACTCAAAAAAAAAGAGGATATCCTGCACTATTTAGTATTTCCAGTGTGCCAGGTACTGTGCTAAGCACTCTTCCTACCCATCGTCTCTGCAGAATCCATAGAGGTGGGCATTAGTATTTCTCACCTGCCTCACTCAGATGCACTGCAGTGAACGACATGATACTAGAAAAGAAAAGAGAGCCTTGGCAAAGAAAATCTTTAAACACTCAAGGCTTTTGGAGAGGAGACAAAGAGCATACCTGCTAGGAAAAGCTGGCCCAAGGCCTTCCTGCCCCTGTCCAGTAAGAAGAAATCCCAGGCTGCTCTACCCCAGCCTGGGCCTTTGGATAGTGTGTGTGTGTGCATGTGTGTGTGAGAATGAATGGGACCCTTTTCCTGAAAGGAACTTGTGCAGTGACATGCCCAGTGATTCTGGACAGAGTGACAGTGAACAGTGACTGGAATGGTGACATACCCCCGGCCCATCTTTTACCTGTGAAGAAGACTGCCACACCCAACCTCCTCACTCAGGCTACCCCATCTCTGTAGGAGCAGTGGCCCCAGCTGGCAAGCCCTGCTTGTCCGATGGGGAGACTGATGCCAGGCCCAAACACTGAGTCAGGCCCAAGGCTGGGACTTGAACCTGAACACTCTGATGCCAAGCCCTCAGCCTGCCCTGTGGCATCTTGTGGGCAGGACTGCTGGCTCCTGGGAGTCGTATGACACCTCCTCAGCCCTCCCTCTGTTTGGTTCCAGCGGCATGATGCCTCCCTCCCCAGGCTCTATGGGACTCGTGACTGCCTTGGTAGTTTGGAATGACCGTCTCGATCATGTGGAATGACCTTGTCCATGGGGATCGTGTGGATGCTCTTGTTCTGTTTCCTCGCTAGCCAGGCCTTCCTCTGCCACCTCCTCTGCAGAGGGTGTTCAGAAAAACAAAATGTTCCCAAAGCCTGGACTCAGTCCCCCTCCTCCCTTTCCAAGGCTGAAAGGTCCCAAGGAGTTCTTCCCTTGCCTCCGGAAGCCTCGGCACCTGTTCAGGGGGCCTTCCTTTCATGGTCAGTTTCTTGCCCCAGGACTGACTGGGCAGCTCCTACACAACTGGTAGTTTGTAATGGACGGATCAGAAGAAAGCTCCTTCCGACCACAGAGGCCTAGAATGTCATAAATGCTTAACCAGGCATCCCAGACGCTGGGCTCGCATACTTTGTTGTTTCAGCCGCCAGACGTGTGTTTTTCTGGGAATACAGGAAATTATCTCTGCCCTTTGAGGAAGGGTAGCATTTTCTCTGCTTGTGTTTGGGGATTCTAGACCAGTCCATCGTCCTGGACACCCTCTGGCCCCTGGGTTGGATGAAAGAGATCAGCTGCCGAAGCCCTTTGATCACAAGGGGACTTCCTCAGTGAGAATTCCTAAAACAAAATGTGGCAGCCCTCACCCCAAATGCAGGACCGAGGCCAAACTCCCAGCTCCAGGGTTAGAGCAGCAGAGCCAGACTGCCAGGATCCAGCCTTGTTCCTCTTTAGTACTGTGATCTTTAGCAAGTGACAATCTCTCTATGCCTGCATTTCCTCATCCCTAAAGCGGGGACGGTAATAGCACCCACATCATTAATAAATTGTGGTAATGAAATAGGGTGCTTCAAACAGTACTTAGCACGTAGTAAGCACTCACAAGCAAACATTAACTATTAGCATGGAATATTTTTTCTCAATTAGAAAAATATGCATGCTTATTATAGAAAAAGAGTAACATTCTAAAAGATTTTTAGAGGCCATCCAAAATACTTATGATTGCATCTTCCAAAGAAATCAGTACTATGTATGTATGTATGTATGCATGTATTTATTTTGAGTTGGGTCTCACTGTCATCCAGGCTGGAGTGCAGTGACACAATTATGGCTCACTGTAGCCTTGACCTCCTGGGCCAGGTGATCCTTCTGCCTCAGCTTCCTGAATAACTGGGAACTACAAGCATGCGCCACCACACCTAGATAATTTTTTTGTAAAGAAGTGGTCTCACTGTGAGGCCTAGACTGATCTTGAACTCCTGGGCTCAAGCAGTCCTCCTGCATCAGCCTTCCAAAGTGCTGGGATTACAGGTGTGAGCCACCACACTTGACCAGAAGTCAGTAATATTTTTGTATGTTTCCTCTCAAGAGGTTTTTCTATACATATTTTTACATGACAATGATCAGATTTTAAATACAATTTTGCAGCCAGGCTCAGTGGCTCAGCCTGTAATCCCGCGCCTTTGGGAGGCTGAGGTGAGTGGATTGTCTGAGCCTGAGGGTTCAAGACCCACCTGGGCGGTGAGACCTCATCTCTACAATAAATCAAAAAATCAGCT
>NW_007249851.1:1135992-1159499 GCF_000164805.1 Carlito syrichta
CGCCTGTAGTTCCAGCTACTTGGAAAGCTGAGGCGGAAGGATCGCCGGAGCCCAGCGGGTCGAGGCTGCGGTGGCCGGGAGCAGCCACTATACTCCAGTCTGGGCGACAGAGTGAAACTCCAACTCAAAATAAATAAATAAATAAATACAATTTTGCATCTTCCCTTGTTCTCACTTGACATATGTCCATGTCATTTATTGTTATTCTGTCAGGAGGACACACCACAATCTATTTAACTATCATATAACTGGACATTTAGATTTTTATTTTTCTCTAGATAACATGAAATGCATTTTTATGCATAAGAGCCTTTTCTGCATTTAGGGTTACTTCCTTGGGATAGTGAATGTGTATTTTTTTTTTTTTTTTTTTTGATTTGGAGTCTCACTCCATCACCCAGGCTGGAGTTCAGTGACATACACACTCACAGCCACCCCAGTATCAACCTGCTGGGCTCAGGCCTGCTGGGCTCAGGCGATCCTTCTGCCTCAGCCTTTCAAGTAGCCAGAACTACAGGCGCGCGCTACCACACCCAGCTAATTTTTTTGATTTATTGTAGAGATGAGGTCTCGCCAAGTTTCCCAGGCTGTTCTCGAACCCATGGGCTCAGGCAGTCCCCTCACCTCAGCCTCCCAAAGTGCTGGCATTACACACTTGAGCCACTGGGCCTGGCCGATAGTGAATATTTCTTAAGGTTTCAACACATATTGCCAAATTGTTTTTCTTTTTTTTTTGAGTTGGAGTCTCACTCTGTCACCCAGACTGGAGTGCAGTGGCTGCTCCTGGCCACTACAGCTTCGACCCACTGGGCTCCGGCGATCCATCTGCCTCAGCCTTCCAAGTAGCCGGAATTACAGGCACGCGCTACCATGCCCAGATGATATTTTGATTTATTGTAGAGATGAGGTCTCGCCAAATTGCCCAGGCGGGTCTCGAACCTGTGGGCTCAGGCAATTCACTCACCTCAGCCTCCCAAAGCACAGGATTACAGGCTGAGCCACCGAGCCCGGCTGCCAAATTGTTTTTCCAAAGAGGCTGTACCAAGGTATGCTCTGGCAGTTGTGTTGAACATGCCTGATACCAAAAGAATTTTAAAGTCATAGACGCACTTGGGGAAATAATGTACTTAACTCTTCTTTTAAACTACTCAAGATCTACCTCCATTCTGCGTGTTTCCTGCATGTTCATGAAAGAGAGCATATACATGCAGAAAAATACAAAGTATAAGCAAGCAGTTGCACAAGTGGTCATAAACAAGACACTCTCATGGTACCAACATCCGCACCAAATTACAGAGCATTCCTAGTTCCCCTGGCCCCCACGGGCCATCCTGTGTGCCCCTTCCAGCCCAAGGGTAATTAGGTTCCTACTTCTGACGCAGTCGATTCATTTTGCCTGTTTTTGAACTTCATATACAGAGTGTGCTATATGCATGTTTGTGTCTGTCCTCTTCTGTTCAACATTGTCTGCAAGAGTCTGTGTGGTGAGTGACAATAGTCTATTTGCTGTAGTTGCTGAGTAGCATTCTGTCGTGTGGGTGTATCATCACTTCCTTATTCATTTTTCTTTGATAGACACTTGAGTGTTTCCAGTACCTAGTGCTGTGTTGAACGTTCTCGGGGGACACATGGATGCTTCTTTGGGGCATAGTCGTGGGAGTGGAGTCGATGGGATGTAGGGTATGTGTGTTCTTAGCTTCCTGCAATCTTTAAAGGATTATCTCAAAGGAAGGAAAATCCCCACGGCAGTTCAAGCCCCACACACCATTGCAGGAAACTGGCCCAGCTAAGAGCAGTTTAAGGAGCACTCCTTGGAGACTGTGCCCCTCTGAAGGCCCATGTCTGGCGCTGTGGTGGGAACTGAGTCGGGCCCTGGCCCTCAGCTCCAGCTGGCGTGTGGCTGCTCGACCTTGGCTTTGTGCCTCTGCCAACCCCTCGGTATCCTTATTCAGGGTCCTCAGCTGGCCTAGTGGCCACTGCACTAAGCAAAGCAGGGCTTGAGCCAGACCCAGTGGAGATGGGAGACTCTTGCTCTTGGCAACCTATCTTTGGACATGATTGGAAGCAGGTTGGGCTCCTCACAAACCACTAGAAGCTACCCTGCTTCCTTTTCCATGTGTGAAGAGAAGATATTCACTCTATAAGAGCTAAGTGCTTTGTAAGTGAATGAGGGACTATAAAAACCCGTCTGTACCCTCCCCTCTCCCACCCCTTCCTACCCCCCTCCTATCAGTAACTCCTCTGAACAGCTTGAGGTGCTGGGGGAGCCCCAGAATAGGAGTTGAAGAGTGGGGGCTGTGAACTAGGCTGCCTGGATCAAATTTCTGTTCTGCTACTGATCAGCAGTGTAAACTTGGGCAAGTTCCTTCACTCCTCTGTGCCCCATCTCCTCCCTGAAATATGGGGACAATAATAGTACTCACCTTACTGGGTTGTTGTGAAGGAAAAAAAATGAATTGAGGCCAGGTGCGATGGCTCATGCCTATAATCCCAGCACTTCAGGAGGCTGAGGCAAGAGGATTGCCTGAGCCCATAGGTTCGAGACCAACCTGGGCAACTTGGTGAGACCTCATCTCTACAATAAATCAATAAAAATTAGCCAGGCATGATGGCACATGCCTGTAGTTCCAGCTTCTTGAAAGGCTGAGGTGGAAGCATTGCCTGAGCCCAGCAGGTGGAAGGCTGCGGTGGCCGTGAGTGTGCCACTGTGCTCTAGCCTGGGTGACAGAGTGAGACTCAGACTCAAAAACAAAACAAAGCAAAAACAAAAAATGAATTACTATTTGAAAAGCACATTGACTAGCTCTGACCCATGGCAAGCATTTAATAAGCACTTAGGTACCAGGGCTATGATCTTTCTGGTCTTTTCTTCACATATACACATTTTCTGCCGAAATGGGCCCAGGCTGCATATTGTATTCTGCAGTTTGCTTTTTCAACTCAGTGATATATCTTTGATGTCTTCCTTCCTATATCTGAAACTCTCCTGTTCTGAGGTCCGCTTTCTCCTCAACTCTCCCTCTTGGAGACCAGTGATTTCTCCCTGACTCTCCCTTCCATTTCTCCACATCTTTCCTCTAGAAAAGTTCTGACCAGCTGGTTCATACTAAGGTATAAATGACTGACAGGGAGAACCATACACAGGCTGAATGAAACCAGAGGAGACCAAGATCCCCCAACATCAAATGCCAAAGGGCCTGCAAGGTGGCTTCCGCACACTCACTGTGTCACCTTGAATCCTCACCATAGCCCCAAGAGGCAGGTGCTATCATTGGTTCCATTTTAGAGAGGAAGAAAGCAAAACACAGAGAGGTTAAGTGACCTTCAGAAGTCACCCAGCCAATATGCGCAGCGAGCCTGTTGGACTGCGAAGCTCATTTTGGTCATGACTAAGCTGGAACCCAGATGAGCTTTGGGCTGAGGCAGCATCAGCTGAGAGACTCTGGGTGAACAGCAGCAGAAGATGGTGGGAGGATCCTGAGGGCATTGGTGGGGGCAGCTGTGTAACTGGAGAGAGCAGGAATTCTCTGGGGTGTTAGGCCTCCCCTTAGAAGGAGGGTGTTACCTGGGAGGGGGCAGGGGAGAAGGTTCTCCAGGAAACACCCTGACCCTGGTGTCTGCACATAGAAGGCACTTCAGGCCCCTGGTACTGAATGTGTGCACGGTGGATCCTTTCCAGGTGGTGGAGAGGGGCTCAGGGGTGTTTTGGTGCTCCCATGTTCTTCCTCTCAGTTCTTCCTGACTGAACTGGGCACCGGAGAGGCTCCGAGTGGCTCCTTAGGTTTGAGAGTGAGTAGTGGGGGCCAAGGGTGGGGAGCTAAGCGTGTCCTGGGCCACCCCCATTGCCCTGAATCCCTCCAATTTCTTTCCTTGCCCCCATACCCACCCCACCCAGACCACACTCACAGCAGCCCAGGCTGGGAACCAGGGCCAGGAGAGGGGGGTGGAACTTGCTGGAAGAAGCAGCTCTGTGGGGCACTACTGTAACGATGAGGCGGTGGGCAGTGCCCCACCACCCTCTGTCAAAGGACAGGGGACACTGATGTCCAGACACCTCGTGGTCCACAGTTCTCCAACATCCTCTCCCAAGAGGCTCACAAAGATTCCAGGCGGGCAGTGGGGCAGGGATTCCTGAGTCCATTTGACAGATGAGGGAACTGAGGCTGGCCCAGCCAGGAAGAGGCAGGGCCTTGCCCGGGTCCTCCTCACAGCAAAGCCAGCTCTGGCCCAGGCCTGGCCAGACGTCCAGACCTTTGTCAGAGAAACAAGGGGCTCATTCTCCCCCAGCCCTCCCCGTGCCGGCTGGCACTACCAGGCCCGGCGCCCGCCCCCCACCCGGGCCAACTGAAGTCAGATTGTCCCGGAGGGGGAGGGGCTGCCCAGCGCTGTATGGGTGGGTGTGTAAGGGGGTACAGCTGCAAGGGGATGGGCTGAGTTGGTGTCGGAGCCCATGAGGTCTGTAGGACTAGTGTATGTGGTGGGCAGTGGGGGTGTACACACAGGGTACCCCTCTGTAGGAGCACAGGGAAGGAGTAGGTGGAGGCTGCAGCTGTGTCCCTGCTGTGGATGGAGGAGTCAGCGTCTGACCCTTTCTCCCTGGGACTGCCCTGTTGGGAGCTGGGCAGCCCCTTCACTGACTCATGGCCTAGGGGCAGAGAAGGAAGGAAGAGGAGGTGAGGGCCACTACGTGCTGTGTATCTTGTAGGGACACCACATAGTGGTGGCAGGAGTCCTAGCTGGGGTCAGATGGCTTAGGCTCCGTTCCTGGCCTGGATCAACCAGCCCTGCAACTTGGGACAGGCTCCTTCCCAGCTCTGTTGGAGACCCTCTACTCCCCAGCTCTGGTTCCGGATCCCAGCTGGGTCCCCGTGCCTACCACAAGGCACGGACTCTCCCTGTGCCTCTATTTCTTCTTACTGTCAAAGGAGAATAAGAATTGAACCGACTTCAGGCCTGTTTGGGGTGAAAGTGCTTGGAGCATTGCCTGACACACAGGAAATACTCAAATCAATGCAAGTTATAACTATGATTTGGGATTGTCACGGAATATTTGCTAGTACCTTTCGCGACTGCTAAGTCCATTATCTGGCATTAGCCAGAACATGTCAGCCTGTGCTGCTCGTCTTTGCCAGCCCCATGCTCTGGGGCTCATTCTCAGGAGCTTGGAACACAGCTCTGGCCTCTGGTCCCCGCTGGGCAGCTCACCCTGCTGGTCATGTGCTTGCCCACGTCTCATGCGCTCAGCCTCCCACGTGCTACCCACCACACAAGACACGTTATTTCTACTTAACACTCCGGTCTTCTGAAGTAGAAACTGTTTAACCAAGAAACTGAGGCTCACAGGGGCTTGCCCAAGGGCACACAGCAAAGAAGTGTCAGAACTGCGATTCAAGCCTATGTCTGCCCTGTTGGGAAGCCCTTGCTCAACCATGAAGTCATACTGCCTCTTGCAATATCCCCAAGACTGAACTCTCCAGCCCCTGCCAGGACCCTCCTGGAGTCTGGGGCACTCCCAGGAGCCCTGTGCTTCTCAGAGAGTCTCAGCCCACCTTCACTGGGAGGAACCTTAGAAGTCACTGGGTTCAACCCTTTCCTTTCGTGCATGGGGAGATGGAGACTCAGAGAGAGGAAGGGACTTGCCTGGGGTCACTCCATGTGCTAGGGACAGAGCGGGTCCAGCTGCAGGACTCATTCTGCCCTATCCTCTCACCTTGCAGACTAGGCTTGGGGCCTAGGTCATGCCTGTCGCACAGACACCCACAGAAGGTGAGGGCTGGGTGCCCCATAGTAGCCCTCCCTGCTCAGGATTATAAAGGCCATGGACTTGCCTTTCTCATCTACTAGACTATAGACCCCGTGTGCTCGGAGCTTACAGCTGCATGCCCAGTGCCTGGCACATACATGGTATTTCATTCCTTCACACATGTGTTCAGCATCGATCCTGTCCCAGGCCCTGGCTCAAGGTACAGCAGTGAATAAGACAGGGAAATGCCTGCCCTCAGGGGAGTTTGCATTCCTGGTTAGGAAAGGGACAAACAATGAATGAAATAACTAAGCAAAAATGCACAGTATTTAAGATGGTGATAAGTGATATGGGAAAAAAAGTAAGAGGGAAGGGACAGAGTGAGTGGGGACATGAGGAGTAGGGGGCCTGCAGATTTTAACAGGGTGGTCAGCGTTTGAGCCTTGGAGGAGGTGAAGGAGTGAGCCAGGATATCATCTGGAGGAAGAGCATTCCAGGCACAGGGAACAGCAAGGGCAAAGGCCCTGAGGTGGGAGCACGCTGGGGTGTTTGAGGGCTGGCACAGAGGCTGGTGGGGGTGACTGGAGCAGATGGGACAAAGGGGGAGAGTAGGGGAGCCTGGGGTCAGAGGGGGACACGAGGTGGGGGCAGATCATAGGGGACCTTTCTGGCCATGGCAAGGATTTCAGCTTTTCCTCTACGTAAAAGTGGGAGCCGTGGAGGGTTCCAGGCAGAGGGCAGGACAGGCTCTCACTTAGGTTTTAACAGGATCCAGCTAATTGCTGAGTTTCAAGTAGAATGTTGTGGGGTAAGGCAGACAGCGGAAGTCTGAACATTAGGAGGCTCTCCAGGAATCCAGATAAGACCTGGCGCAGGCTGGGCCCGCATTGGTAGCAGCAGCAGAGGATGGATCCGAGGTCAGATCTGTCAGGATCCGGATGTGGTCGTGAGGCAGAGAGGCGTTGAGGTCGGCTCCTAGAGGTGGGGGCTGACCAGCTGCACTACACGAAGAAGAGAGACTCTCCAGAGAGACCAGGAAACTCCCAAGGGTGCTCAGCTCTGCCATCCGCTTGCTCTGTGACCTTGGGGTGGCCCTTTCCCCTCTCAGGACTCAGGGTCTCCTCCTGTACGATGGAGGCGACCCTGCCTGTCCTGGCCCCTCCCTGGGCCGCCGTGTTGAGGAGGACCAGCGCCTCACAGACGTCCCCCCCTCGTCCCCAGGGAGCCGACCAGCAACCGGCATGGCGTCACGCATCGGGCTGCGCATGCAGCTCATGCGGGAGCAGGCGCAGCAGGAGGAGCAGCGGGAGCGCATGCAGCAGCAGGCCGTCATGCACTACATGCAGCAGCAGCAGCTGGCGGGGCCGCCCACCCCGGCCATCAACACCCCTGCGCACTTCCAGTCACCGCCTCCCGTGCCTGGGGAGGTGCTGAAGGTCGGTGGACGCAGCCCAGCCTCTCTCCGCCCGCCCGCCTTCTTCCCTCCCAGGTGCAGTCCTACCTGGCGTCCTCCCCGTCCCGACTCAGCTCAGCCCGTGCCTTCTCCCCTCCCAGGTGCAGTCCTACCTGGAGAATCCCACGTCCTATCACCTGCAGCAGTCGCAGCACCAGAAAGTGCGGGAGTACCTGTCCGAGACCTACGGGAACAAGTTTGCTGCCCACATCAGCCCTGCTCAGGGCTCCCCGAAGCCCCCGCCAGCCGCCTCCCCGGGCGTGCGGGCAGGACACGTGTTGTCCTCCTCAGCCGGCAACAGTGCTCCCAACAGCCCCATGGCCATGCTGCACATCGGCTCCAACCCCGAGAGGGAGGTGAGTGCACCGCTGGCCAGGGGCTGCCGCTGTCTGCAGAGTTGGTGCGGTCGCTGTGCTCCTGGGGCCCCCGGTCTAATGGCAGAGGCAGGGGTGTTGCTTTCAGGGAGCCCCTGTTTGAGGGGGGGAGACACAGCCCTGTCTTCAGGAAGCCCCAGTCTGATGGGGAGACATAGACCTGTCCTCAGGGAGCTGAGGAAAGAGATAGCATCATCTTCAGGGAGTCTTGGTCTGAGGGAGGAGACACAGCCCTGTCCTCAGGGAGCTCCAGTCTGAGGGAGGAGACGGCCTTGTCTTCAGGGAGTCCCAATCCGAGGGTGGAGGCACAGTCCTGTCTCCAGGGAGCCCCAGTCTGAAGGGGAGAGATAGCTCTGTCCTCAGGAAGCCCCAGTCAGAGGGGGGAGACACAGCCCGGTCCTCAGGGAGTTCCAGTCTGAGGAGGAGACACAGCCCTGTCCTCAGGGAGCTCCAGTCCGAGGGAAGAGACAGACCCATCTTCAGGGAGACCCAGTCCAAGGGAGGAGACACAGAGAGTCCCAGTCTGAGGGTGGTGACACAGTCCTGTCTTCAGAAAACCCCAGTCCGAGAGGGGAGACACAGCCTGGTCCTCAGGGAGCCCCAGTCTGATGGGGAGAAACAACCCTGTCCTCAGGGAGCCCCAGACTGGGTGGGGGCAGAGACAGCACTGTCCTTAGGGATCCCCCATCTCACAGGAGAAACACCATCCCTACTTTTGAGAACTCTGCTAGGGAGAAACAGAAGACTCATACAGGAAAGCCCGGTACACCTGCAAAGCCATAGACAGAAGGTGTATCAAGGAAGCTCCCTGGGCAGCTAGGCTCCCTGGAAGACCCTGGCCTGGCCTTGAGGCCAGTGGAACCTGGACAGCTTATCCCTTCTCTGAGCCTGTTTCCTCTCCCGCAAGATGAGCAGGTTGGGTGTGAAGGGTTTCGTGGTCCTTCCAGGTCAGTGGCTGCCCCTGTGCCCCTTCCCCTCCCCTGTCTCCTGGTGGGCCCTCCCAGATGAACTTTCCTGTTTTCCAGTTTGATGACGTCATTGACAACATCATGCGTTTGGATGATGTCCTGGGCTACATCAACCCTGAATTGCAGATGCCCAACACGGTATTCCTGGCCAGAGTGGGGTGGGCATGTAAGGGTGGCTGGGGTGGTAGGGAGAACCCACAGTGGCTCTGAGCCTGGAGGAGCTAGAGAGAGGATTCCTACCGGGCAGAGGTGGCATCTTCCTATAGAGATAGAGTGACTTCCACGCTGAGTGCAAAGGCTCAAATCTGTAATCCCAGCACTTTGGGAGGCCAAGCGGGGAGGATCACTTGAGGCCAGGAGTTCAAGACCAGCCTGGGCCACAAAGAAGACCCTGCTTCTACAGAAAAAAAAATTAGCTGAGCTTGGTGGTGTGAGCCTGTAGTTCCAGCTACTAGGGAGACTGAGGTGGGAGGATTGCTTGAGCCCAGGAAGAGTCATCAACCAAATAATGTGATGAGGGCCCAGAGCCAAGCAGACTTATGAATTGAGAATGATGTACCTCAGCCTGTGTGCATGATGGGGCTTCAGAGGAGACAGAGGTGACTGAGCCACCAGCGGAAGCTTTATGGGTGGGGGTAGACAGGAGACAGAGAGAGCATTGCAGGGATGAGGGGAGGTGGGGCAGTGTGTCCACAGGATGGCCCGGAGCTGGTGAGTTTTGGAGACCTGGGCCTCCCCTCCGCTATCAAGCCCAGGGTCCAGCAGGCAAAAGCCTGTGACCCTCACTGTGTGGGGCAAGTGTCCCCAATCACAGGACCCCTCCGTCTGGCATCTTCCTGTAACCAGCTCTCTGGATTTCTGGGGCAGAGGTGGGGTGGCAGGTAGAAGGGTCCGGGTCTGGAATCAAAAGGCCTGACTTCTGACTTTCGTTGTGACCCAAGTCCCTCAAATATTTTGAGCCCCAGATTTTTTCCAGCTGCAAAATGGGGTGATGCTGTCTGCCCGTAGGGTTGTGGGACGATTAGATGAGGCAAGAAGTTGAGGGCAAACCCTGCACAAGGGTGTCAGGTGTTGACACTGAGCAGGTGGAATTGCTAGTGCCCCTCCTGCCTGCTTTTTTTGGAGGCCCTGAACCTCTACTGCTTCTTGGGCATGAGCCCCTTTCCCTGGTGCTGGCCCCAGCCCATGCCACCAAGGGAAAGACCCCAGTTCCTGCGGCGGGGAGTCAAAGAGTCGAGCCTCAATCCCTACTGCCCTGGTGACATTTCTGAGTAGCTGAACAGGAGCTGGCCAGGACCAGTTGGGTCCAAACCTGCAGCTGGCAAGGGCTGAGGAGGGATGGTGGGGAGATGGAGGGCGAGGAGAGGGAGGGTGCAAGTGTCTGGTCCCTTTAGCAGTTCCTGTGTACCCTGTGGGGTGTCTGGACCTGTGATTTGTTCTGCGTGTTTCTGTGGCAGAAGCCAGGGAGAGTTTCCAGAGCTCAAACCTCCGCATGTCAGGCCCCTGCTGTAGCCTCCACTGGCTGCCCGTTCCCACACTGTGTCTTTGCAAGTCAAACATGGCAGTCAGGAGTCCAGCTGCATCTCCTGACCTTGCCTACAGTGCATTCTCCACTCCCATCACTTGAGTGGCTTGGAGTGGCCGCGCTTTAGCCAGCCTCCCTGTCTTGGTCTGTGCCATACCCCCCTGTCGGGGGTGCCTTCTCTGCTTGTCTGTTTAAGACTCTGTTAAGTTCCACATCCAGGAAACCCTCCAGAAGTTCCAGAGTCGGTTAGGTATCCCTCTCTAGGGCTGCCGGGATGCCTAGGGCCTGATCCTATCATGCACTTGTCACTGATTTGATCATTCTCTCAGCTGGCTCTAGGCCACTTGCTCCTTGCTGGCTGGGTTGCAGCTTGTTCAGCTCTGGACTCTGCAGGCCTTCAGGTTGAATTGCAGGGTGAAGGGGCCCAGGGCAAATTCTGACGCCCCTGGTGTCTCTGGGAGTGACTCTTCCTGGAGGAGGCTCCCCATGGAGAGGGGGCTGCTTATAGGTCCCCCTCCTCCCTCCCCCCACAGCTGCCCCTGTCCAGCAGCCACCTGAACGTGTACAGGAGCGACCCCCAGGTCACAGCCTCCCTGGTGGGCGTCACCAGCAGCTCCTGCCCCGCGGACCTGACCCAGAAGCGAGAGCTCACAGGTACTGCCTCCCTCCCTCTCTGTGCCCTTGGATCCCCGACTCCTCCTCTGCTTCTCCCTCCCTCCCAGCTCCTCTCTCCTTCTCCCCTGGCCTCCAGATGCTGAGAGCCGGGCCCTGGCCAAGGAGCGGCAGAAGAAAGACAATCACAACCTAAGTGAGTCAGCCTGCTCCCTCCCACTCCTCCCTCTTCCTCCCCCTGACTGCGCAGGTGCTAGGCCATGCTAGGCCGGCTTCCCTACCTGAGGCCAACCCCTTGCAGATGCCTTGAACCCTCCTGTTTGTGTGACCCAACTGTGGGTGGCTCGTTAAGGGCGCTCTTTCCACTGGTCCTCTTTAGGAGGAGGTGGGAGAGAGGGCCTGGGAAGGGATGTTCATGAAACCACCAGTTTTCTGGGTTGAGGCCTGGGACCTGGCGCCACAGAGGAGTTCTGTGCACTGGGGAAGGATCCTGCCCCAGGCAGCTTTGCTGTGTGGCCAGCCTGACCCGGGCCCAACTCTGCCTCCCAGTGGCCCCTCATCCTCTCTGGCCTTTGCCCTGGCCCCTGTCACCCTTGTAGAAATCCCAATCTATTGGCCACCCCTTACTTCCTAAGAGAGGTAAATATAAGCTGCAGGCCGAGTGCGATGACTCACGCCTGTAATCCCAGCACTTTGGGAGGCCAGGGTGAGAGAATTGCTTGAGCCCAGGAGTTTGAGACCAGCCTGGGCAACATCACCAGATCTTGCCTCTATGAAAAAATTAAAAAAAAAAAAATTAGCTAGGCATGATGGTGGGCACCTAGAGTCTCAGCTACTCAGGAAGCTGAGGCAGAAGGATCTCCTGAGCCCAGGAGGTTGAGGCTGTGGTGAGCCATGATTATGCCACTGCACTCCAGCCTGGGTGACAGAAAAAGACCCTAGCTCTAAATAAATAACTAAATATATCTTAGCTGCAGAGCCCCCCAAGATGCCTTTCCCTGGGCTAGACACTTCTCCCCAGGTGGGTCCCCATCCCTCTAATTGCTCCTCCCCAAATCTCTTACCTTTAGTTGAAAGGAGGCGGAGGTTCAACATCAATGACCGCATCAAGGAGTTGGGAATGCTGATCCCCAAAGCCAACGACCTGTGAGCAGGTTTCTGGTTGGGGGAGGGCTAGAGCCTGGGGGTAGGCAGCTGCTAGTGGGTGCTCTCTGCCCTCAGCTCCACACTAGGTGCTAGGATGGGAAGGATCCCTTCTGGGAGCTTGTCTATTTGGGAAAAGAAGACCCCTCCCTCTCCCAAGTCAGGAAGGCTCAAGGTAGAAGAGCTCCTGTTCCAGAAGTGAGGTTGGGGTCAAGGAAGACTTTCTGGACAAGGAGTTGTGCTGGGAAAGTTTGCTCAGGGGAATTGGACTAGTGGAAAGGAGAGAGGTGGCTGAGGGGTAGGAGTATTGAGAGACCAGGGTGGGCTTGGTTTTTGTAGTCTTGGGAGAGAGGCTGCTCTGAATTGCTTGGGTCTATGAGATTAGTGAGGCGGGCAGTGGCAACAGAAGTCATCTGGGAAGGTCTGTTTTGTGCAAACCGAGATCAGCCTCCTCCACAAATGGGATGTGACCAGGCCTAGGGTTGGTGGGTGAGGCTGGGACAGGCCACATAGGCTCTGTAGCCAAAGCGGTGGCAAGGACTTGGCCTCTCCTCTGAGAGTGCCCCTCTGACTTTGCCTGGCCCGCTACTGCAGGGACGTGCGCTGGAACAAGGGCACCATTCTCAAGGCCTCTGTGGATTACATCCGGAGGATGCAGAAGGACCTGCAGAAGTCCAGGGAGCTTGAGAACCACTCTCGCCGCCTGGAGATGACCAACAAGCAGCTCTGGCTCCGTATCCAGGTCTGGTCCTGAACTTGGACTTCTTTGGTAGCGCTGACCCCTGACCCTGGTCTGGCTCCTGACCCCCGGGGCACTTCTGAAGTTGGAGCCATGGGAGTGATGCCCCCTAGGAAGGAGGATGTATCAGTCAGGATGTTAAGCTTTAAGGAACAGCTATCAGCTGGAGTTTCTGTCCTGTGAGATCGACAGGCACACCTAGAGCTGGCTCATAAAGCCATTGTCACTCATAAGGTGCCACATGCCACTTCTGCTCACATGTGCTGGGCCAGTGCAAGCACATTCCACCTCTAACCTCAAGGGGGCAGAAAATTGCAAACCTCCCATGTGCCTGGGAGGCAGAGCGGGAGCCTTGGGGTGGAGGCTGGGCATCACCGCAGGACAAGCTGAAGAACAAGAGCTTGGCAGAGTCGACTCCACCAGCCAGGCTGAGAGTTCTAGTCCTGGTGCTGTGTCGAGGGCCTCTTGTCCTCTTTGGACCGGAGGCTGGTCCTCAATATAAAGCACAATTTTCTGTTTCTCATGGAAGATAATACAATTCACATTAACATCTAACACACAGACACGCTCAAAGTGAAAAGTCAAAGTTTCATGAGGGAACACTCATCCTTAATAGATGCAATGCATTCTGATAATTTCTATTCTAGTCTAGTCTGGACAAGTCTATTTCAATTAAAAGAGAGAGAGAGAGCTGGTCAAGGCTCATAGAGTGGTTTCACAACCCACTAATGAGTTGCGGCTTGTAGTTGGAAAAAACACTGGTCTAGACTCCAGCACTACCCCATGCTTTCTTCCAGTGGAGACGTTTTCATGGTCTTGGGTGCCATAGGGCAGGGGCAAGTGCTGCGATGGGGCTCTGAGGGAGGGGGGCCTGGCAGCTGGTGCCCAGGGGTGTGTACCTCAGCCCCCTGTCTGTCCCCCACAGGAATTGGAGATGCAGGCACGAGTGCACGGCCTCCCTACCACGTCCCCGTCGGGCATGAACATGACTGAGCTGGCCCAGCAGGTGGTGAAGCAGGAGCTGCCCAGCGAAGAGGGCCCAGGGGAGGCCCTGATGCTGGGGGCTGAGGTCCCCGACCCTGAGCCGCTGCCGGCTCTGCCTCCCCAGGCCCCGCTGCCCCTGGCCACCCAGCCGCCCTCCCCATTCCATCACCTGGACTTTAGCCACAGCCTGAGCTTTGGGGGCGGGGATGACGAGGGTCCCCCAGGCTACCCTGACCCTCTGGGGCCGGAGCATGGCTCCCCCTTCCCCAACCTGTCCAAGAAGGATCTGGACCTCATGCTCCTGGACAACTCACTGCTGCCGCTGGCCTCCGATCCCCTCTTGTCCACCATGTCCCCCGAGGCCTCCAAGGCCAGCAGCCGCCGGAGCAGCTTCAGCATGGAGGAGGGGGACGTGCTGTGACCCTGGCTGCCCCTGTGCCAGGGAACAGGGGCCGGCCTGGGGGCTGGGAGGGCACCTCCCTCCCACCCTCCAGGCTGCATTTGTGTGTGATGTAGCCACCTGTCCTGCCTCACCCCTCCCTGTTGGCCCCCTGTCTGGACTTAGTGCCTGCCTGGCAGCCTGTGGGGTCAAGAGTACCCAGGCCTGGCTCATTGCCTCCCCACGGGCCGTCCTCTTGACGGGGCTGGGTGGGAATAGGCCTCCGGCCTGGCTCTCAGAGGCAAAATCATGAGGGGAAGGGAGGGACAGGGTGCACTAGAGGTAAGAAGACGCCTGTGGGGGAGGTCCTGTCTTCTGGGCCTGACCCCCCTGGCCACCAAGGAAGGACATGCTGGGTGGGGTTCAGGAAACTCCTTCTCTGAGGCGACTGGTCCAGGGGGTGCCCAAGCCTGCCTTTCTGATGGCAACAAGCCCACCCCAGCCTGGTCCTCGCCCCCTCGCAGGTGGGGCACCCACCCCCTTTGGTGCTAACAGCTCTCCACCAGGTGGTGTGAGGGCGGGGACTGCCGGAAGACAGGGAGGGCTGGGTTCAGGTTAAGTGTGGGGTCACTGCCAGAAGAGCAGCTCCCCTCCAGAATCCCCACTTTGTGCCTTTAGTAAACACTGTGCTTTGTACCTGTTGGTCCTGTCTCTTTGGAGCGGGTCAAGGGCTGACAGCAAACGGGAGGATTCAACCCAACGGGCCCCCTTCTGGGTTCGGAGTGTGGACGCTTTCTGCAGGGTGCCGAGGTGGGGGACACAGAGAAGCGAGAACAAGCCTGACACCTGTTTCCCCAACTTATCAGTCCCATCCCAGGGAAGCCCGCGACGCAGCTGGTCTGGGTGCTGATGGGGGCATTGTCCCTCATGGCCACAAGGTGGCGCTACAGCCACGCTGGTCCTGCACCTCCAGCTGTGGCCTGAGACTGGCGTGGATGATGTGGGGGAGGGGTGGCTCATAAACCCAGTCTACAGTCCATAGCTGCGGCTTTGGGCACCCTTGGCCCAGCTGCTCTTGGCCCCGGGGTGGGGGCATGCTTCTCTGGCCTCCCACCCCTAGTTCTAGTGATGACCTCCCCTGGTGAGCTGCCATCTAGCTTGAGAAGCTCTAACTGGGTGCTCTGGAGGCCAGTGCCCCTGCAGCCCCCACTCAGTGTCTCTAGCAGGTCAGGTTTCCCAGTAACTGAGGGACTGCGTCCTTCCAGGGTTTTGGGAAAAGGGACCCACGTGACCTAGTTTGGAAGGAGACAGGAGCACAGGCCGCTGGGTGGGAGTGAAGGATACGGATTCTATTCCCACCCTGCTCAGTGAGGCCTTGGCCTTGGGAAATCCTTTCCTCTGTCTGGGCTGCAGTCCCGTGTCCCCCCCCCCCACCACACGGTGGTCCTGGAGGGCCTCTGCTCCAAGGTTGGGATTTTCTTACCTCACCCAGGATGGGGAAATGGATTTGGGCAGTGAGGGGTGAGGGGTGGCTGCTTGAGCCCCCAGTGTCTGGGGTGGGGGAGGGAAGAGGGTGTCTTCTTTGGCTTCGTCCAGTTCCCCCCTCGACTTGCCACAGTCTCCAGGCAGAGACCAAAATGGCTTCCCCCTCACCGGGCCCTGAGAGGCTGAAGGGGCCTAATTAAAAGGAAAAAAAAAAAAAAAATCCCAGGATGAAAATGGCTAAGAGGGCAATTTCCTCTGTGCAGAATGGGAGATCAAATCAACGTTGGAGCAATTAACGTACGTGTGAAGGGAATGAAGCAAAGGGGGCCGGGCGGCATGGGTGCCGATGGTGGCCGGGCTGGCGGAGGCTGCAGGCTTCCTCTCAAGGTCAGATGGAGCTGTGGATGACCTTGTGGAGCCCGAGCCAGCCAGGGCACTGGCGCCTGCTTCCAGTTCCACACCACTGCCTGGGACTGGTCCGTGCCCAGGGAACCCCCTCGGAGCCCCTTCTGGGGCAGGCCCTGGACTCTGGCTGGGAGACACTTGATGGTCCAGGCTCAGGCTGCCTTGGCACTGGCAGGGGCAGGGAATCTGGAAGCTGGGCCTTCAGGCGGTTGAGAAATCTCTCCCTGTCCCCACCTGGTTTTCCACCTCCCCCTGGAGATTCACTCCATGGAATGGAAGCTGCCCACCTACTTTCTCACACAGCCCCTCAAGACCACCGGAACCCCCTTCTGCCCGCCCGCTGGCTTCCTGCCTCAGGGGGTCCTTCAGTCTGGCACCACCTGAAGCTTGGGGAGTGGGGTATGGGCTACATTGGACGGGACCAAGGGTGCGAGTGGGGTTCTGTCCACAAGAGGGTGCCCCTGGGCCAGGACCAGGCAGTTGTCTGCCCTGGCTGGTGGAGTGGGCGCATCTCAGCTTTATTACACATTTCGAGCCTTGCTTCCACCCTGCCTGGGGGTCCTGCAGTCCATCATTTTGGTTGGGGCTGGCCCAGGAGCTACCTCCAGCATTTCAATAAGTCACCAGAAAGTGTTCTTGCACCCGATCCTCGTCATCTTCACCTTGTGACTGGAATTAAGTCCGGCTCTTGGCCTTGGACTGGTGGTTATGAACATCTCCGATTAGATGAGAGGGGAATGCATTCTTCAGCCTTGTTCTTTATTGTAAGGGGAGGTTTTTTTGTTTGTTTTTTGTTTTTGTTTTTTTAAGGTTGGGCATGGTGGCTCACACCTGTAGTCCCAGCTACTTAGGAGGCTGCAGCAGGAGGATTCCTTGGGCCTAGGAGTTCGAGGCTGCAGTGCGCTATGATCATGTCACTGCACTTCAGCCTGGAAGACAGAGTGAGATTTTGTCTCTTAAAAACAAAATTAAATAAAAACACAAAATGTTTGCATTTTGTTCACCATGGACTTATTGGCATTAGTTTTGATTTTTAAACATATTGCAGGAAACTACTGTTTTCATTGCTAAGTTTTTTTATGTCCCTTAAGTTTTGCCTTACTCAACCAGTCTTCTCAGGCCTCACCTAGTCTCTGCCCCGTTACTGTCTCTTCCCGAAGGAACTACCCAGGATGCCAGGGTACATGAGTGGAGGTCAAAGATATCCACCCCAACACACACACACACACACACACACACACACACACACACACACACACACCTCCAGGTGGGCTCTGTCTCCAAAAAATCAAAAAGTGAAAAGGCAGAGTGGGGACAGTGGCAGGTGTGGAAGCAGGGATGGGTCAGCCCAGCCCCTTTGGGTCATCGAGAAAGCCCCCTGAGGCCTAGAGAGCAAACTGCCTGTACAGTGTGAGGGGGAGCCGGGAAAGAGGTCCAAGCGAGCCCAGGTACCCTCAGCAGGAGCCAGGGTGTAGGGGAGTGGAGGTGGTGAGGGTGAGTGGCCCTGCCCCTGCCCCCACTGTCTGTGACTCCAGCTCCCATGTCTGTCTGTCTCTGTCTCGACCAGCTGCTCTCTCAGCCATCGCACCTACCTCCTTAGCCCTGGGAAGTTCTGAATGTCCAGCCGCATCTGCTGGGAGGCCTGCCCCACCATCCGGAGAACAGAGTTGTCTGGGAGGCCAGAGCTGCAGTAGCAGCCCAGGAGGGGAATGCTAGACCTCAGGATGTGCTGCCTGGAATTCCACAAGTTTTCATCACCCATGGTTCTTTTATTTTTATTTATTTTTATTTATTTTTTTGAGTTAGCGTCTCACTCCGTCGCCCAGACTGGAGTGTGGGGCCACTCCCAGCCACCGCAGCCTCGACCTGCTGGGCTCAGGTGATCCCTCTGCCTCAGCCTTCCAAGTAGCCGAAACTACAGGTGCACACTACCATGCCCGGCTCATTTTTGATTTATTAAAGAGATGAGGTCTCACCAAGTTGCCTGGGTGGGTCTCAAACCTGCGGGCTCGGGCCATCCACTTATCTCAGCCTCCCAAAGTGCTGGGTTTACAGGCTGAGCCACCGAGCCCAGCCATCCTGTGGTTCTTTTAAATCAGAGATTCTTCCTTTACTGTTGGGGGCCATTAGCTTGGATGAGAGTCTGATGCACACTATGGTTCTTGTCCCCAGGTGCGCGTGCACACACACACACACACACACACACACACACACACACACAGCCTCCTAAAAAAACGAACCCCAGGCTTAACACTCCTGCTCCCAACCAAGGGCCCCTGCCCGTCTCAAAGCCTGTGCCCCTCCCCCAGCCGCCAAGTCACCAGACTCAGCTGGAGCTAAAGAGAGCCCCTTCCGGTGCACCTCCTGCCTCTCACCTCCCGGGACCCCTGCCTCTTGGGGTCCAGCCCCCGCCTCCCTCTCAGACTCCTCCAGCCTCATCTTTTTTCTTGGCTCTCTCCTTTCCAAGGGGAGGCAGTGGAACTGATACAATATTTAAGCAGCCAGAGCCGAGTCCGGGAAGATATTATTAATGTAAAAGGGACGGGCTGCAAATGCTTTTGGACCTGGTTACAATTAGAGGGTGATTTTTCTAAAGGTCAATGAATTCAGATAATATCCACAGGGGGGAGAGAAATTTAATACCTTTTTAGTGAATTAATTAATTATAATATTATATCGGCTTGGGGTTCTTTTCCAGAGTGATTAAGGGAGTGATCCGTCTTCTGTGAGGCCAGGGAGCGGTGCCTGCCGCCAGTGAGGACCCTGTCGCAGGGCTCAGGAGGGGGGCCCCAGACCCTCTCCTCTCGCCCCTGCAGTGGCCAGGGATCTGGGGGCCTGCTGAGCGGGAGGGGAGGCCGGCAGGACCTGGTCTGGGGACTAAGGGCAGGTGCAGCTATTGGCCTCTGCCCCCTCCTCCGCCCAGACCCGCCCCTCCTCCTGCTGCCGTCCATTGTACTATCTTTGAGCCTCTGCCCACCTCATCTTGTGCCCCAGCTGCTCATCTGAGCAGTGGAAGGTGGAGTAGAGAGACCTCTGGGGTCTTGTTCCATCCAGACCACTGTTCTTAACTCAACCGGAGGCCGGGAAGGCTAGCTGGACGTAGTGAATTTGTAGAGCTGCGTGGGGGGTTCGTTCATCCAGCATTCACTTTGAGCTGGCCCTGAACTGACTGGGTACTGGGGACACGTGGAGGGATAGGGCTGGCCCAGCTCCCTCTGAGGATAGGAGGGAGGGTGGGCAGGGTGAGCACAGGACAGACACAGGAGCCTGCAATGATGATTACGTGTGGGTTTAGAGACCAGGCCACAGGTGACATTAAGCTGTGTCGGGAAGAGTCACGCTGACAAGGGGAGAGGAGGTTTTCGTGAAGAAGAGGGCGAGGCATAGTCCTGATGAAGGGGATCCCTGTGGTGGGCAGGCATGGTGGGACTGGCAGTAGGTAAGGCTGGGTGGGCGGGCACCTCGCTCCTGCCCATGGGCCCAGGCATGTTGACTTGAAGACAATTCCTCAAGGCCACGGGTTCTGAGTCCAGGCAGGCAGGAGAGCAAGGCCACAAAGACCAGCATTGAAACGTGGGCTCTGCCTCCGTGGAGCCTCCCTGTGCCTCAGTTTCCCCATCTGTATCGGGGAATTGCAGCATATCCCCCCTAAGGTGGCTATGGGAATTAAAGGAATAACTGAAGGGAAGAGCTAAGCTTGCATCTCCTTGTGGCTCCAGATATGACTTTTGAAGGGATGGGTGGGTCAGAGCCCTGCCGGAGCTGTGCTTTTGTTTTGTTTTGGGGGGAGGGTTGAGTTGGAGTCTCACTCTGTCACCCAGGCTAGAGTGCAGTGGCCGCTCCTGGCCACCGCAGCCTCGACCTGCTGGACTCTGGCGATCCTTCCGCCTCAGCCTTCCAAGTAGCCGGAACTACAGGCACATCACTATACCCAGCTAATTTTTTGATTTATTGTAGAGATGAGGCTCACCAAGTTGTCCAGGCTGGTCTCGAACCCGTGGGCTCAGGCAATCCTCTCACCTCGGCCTCCCAAAATGCTGGGGTTATAGGCATGAGCCACCGTGTCCAGCCCCAGAGCTGTGCAAGAGCAGTGCCTCTTGCCTCCCAAGGGGGCGCCAGGGGAGGGCCTATCCCGGGGCATGTCTTGAGGGGATCGGCACTTCCCTCCTGCCCTTGCTCAGCCCCATCTTTCCCCCCTCCCTGCCGCTGTGCTTCTCCTCCCCCCTCCCGCCCCCCCCAACCCGCCCTGGCTCCCCGCAGCCGCCTCCCCCACCCTCTCCTCTCTCCGTGTGCGGCGGGCCGGGGAGGGCCTTCCCATTGTACTATCTTTGGGCCCTAAATTAAAATTGATGACATCTTGAAATGAGCAGTGAGGGTAATTTTGCTTCTGAGCCGGGATGCTAATGAGGCCCCTTAATGGCGCGAACGCGGAGCTGACGGGTCGTGTGTCACGCGCGGCGGCGAGGGGGGTAATGGCCACGGTAAGTGCCGGTAATTACACCCTGTCTCGCTGTATTTTGGCAGGCCTGGTGGGAGAGCCCGGGCTCAATCACTGCCGGCGAGGGCGCCCCCCACCCACCTCGGGACTGACAGCCAGAGATACCCCCTCGGCCCAGCCGGGCCCCTCGGCTCCTGCCTCACCTAGAACCAGGGGCTTGGGACACAGCCCCCCACGCCGTGCACACACAGGGTGCAGCTCACATGGACACACGTGCCACAGTCACAGCCTTGAGCAGCCCCAAGCCACACATGGGCACTTCCACAGCCTGGGCCCACCCCAGCGTGCACCCGGCACATGCGCACTCACACGCAGGCATGCTCCCCCAAATGCGCCCCCATATACCTCCACACTGCAGATGCACACAGCTCTGTGTACATAGCCTGCATGGCACACACACATGCATGTGCACGCAAATATTACATATTTACATATTAATACATTCTCAAACAGCACGGATGCACCGAACACCTTCCCATGCTTCGCAGCTGTGGGCTCTAATCCTCTACCTTCTGAGACAGGTACTGTCATTCTCACTTTGTGACGCAGACATTGAACCTCGGGCGATCCTGCAGCTTGCCCGAGACCACAGGGCCAGAAGCAGGAGTGGGACCCAGGTCTGTCTTCCTTGGCAGTCTTTCCACTTCCCACGTTTCCTCTTGTGTATGTCTGCGTATGCACCTGTCACTGCACAAACAGGTGCATGCTGGCACGTGCACACACATTTATCACACCCAGGTCACGTGTGTTCTCTGCACACCCAATGACACACACGTAGGCTCTGTGCACATATTCACCCATGCACTGGTGACACACATATGTGAGGGATACTTGGCATCCTCACACAGAAGTGCACGTGTGCATGCAAGCTCAGATCACGTGACATCTGCACTCCATGCACACACAGTGCTCTGTATGTCGTGGAGAGGGAGGCCCTGGGTAGGCTTCAGCTTTGCGATCTCTAAAGGGGAGTCTGGGTGTGGTGGCTCACACCTGCAATCCCAGCACTTTGGGAGGCCGAGGCAGGAGGATCACTTGAGGTCAGGAGTTTGAGAACAGCCTGGGCAACATAGTGAGACCCAGTTTCTACAAAAACCAAAACCAAAACCAAAAACCCCCCAAAACTAGCCAGGGGGTGGCACATGCCTATAGTCCTAGCTACTCAGGAGGCTGAAGTGGAAGGATCACCTGAGCCCAGGAGGTCAAGGCTGCAGTGAGCTGCGAACATACCATTGCACTCCAGCCTGGAACAAGGTGAGTCCCTGTCTTTAAAAAAAAAACCCAAAAAATAAAGAAGGGGAAATAAATCCTACTCCACTTCTCTCCCCAGTACTTCATTGTTGCTAAGGCAGAATGACAGCCACACAAAGGAATGTGACGTGGCTGCCAAGAAGTCCCCTGCAGAATCATACCCTGGTACACGTGGTACGTGTGTGCACTGTCCATGCAGAGTCTCAGCTCTCCAGACATACAACTTGCAGTCTGTAGATATATCTCTCTGCACACCGTACACAGGCTCTGAACTCATACCACAGTTCCAGGTGTCCCTGCCAGTGAAGTCAGAAACTCCACAAAGACGATGGGTGCCTGTCGTGTGTAAATCCTCCCATCCCCACCCTGAACATCAATCAATCCTATGATTACAGTAGAGAACAAAAGCATGGACTTTGAAGTTTTACTGCTTGAGTTTTTGGCCTGAGCCTATCATTTTATTTGCTGTGTGACCTTGGGCAAGTTACTTAAACTCTCTGTGCCTCATTTTCCTTTTCTGGGAAACGGGGATAGTAATAGTGTGCCTGCCCCATAGGGATGCTGTGAGGTTAAATGAGTTAACAGATGTAAAACACTTAGTGTGGGGGCAAGGGGTCTATTTATGACAAACACCAAGAGGTAGGCAGTGGAAGGCGGAGCAGGGAATGCCCACCTAAAGCTGGGGTGGTCAGGGAGGGCATCCTGGAGGAAGAGAGATTTGAGCCTTGAGGAAGAATTGTAGCCAGCATGTATGGAGTGCCAGGCTCTGCACTATGTGCTTGACTGAGTGATCCCAGCGCGTCTTCTGTGAACCCCAGAAGGTGTGTTGCTATGTTCTCGGTGCAGATGAGGAGGAATAGGTGCAGAGAGCCGTGGTAACCCGACCAAGGACAGGAAGGGCCTGGAGAAGAGAAGGGGAGGCGGGCCCAGGAGCTCCAGGTGGGCCAATCTCCACGTGTCAGAAATCGAGCAACAGATGGGCAAACACACCCAGAGGGTGCTCCTCGACACACGGCCACCGTTTCCAGCTAATGAGAAGCGGGTGAGCATGTGGAGAGGGTGCTGATCTAATTGCTGTGCCTCTTGCAGTGACGCCAGAGACCTGGTCGGCGGGGAGTGGTGGGCACTGCCCACAGCATGCTCGGGGCAGGGGCCGGAGCCGGCATCCGAGTCGCCTCCCTTGCTGCCACCCACCAAGAGCCGGAGCTTACCCACTTAGGGAGGGGGCGGGTCCTCCTGCTCGGGCATCTTGGTCCTGGGGACCGGGGCTGGCCCTCTGGACAGAACCCGTGGAAGGAACTGGCAAACGGACCGTGAATACATGTCCGCCCACCCCACCCTGAAGCCAGTGTGGCTGCACCCCAGGGCTGGATCCCGGGAGGAATTAACCTAGGACTTTGCACGAAGGCTCTCCTCAAACCGGCCACAATATCCCTGGGGCCTCGTGTTCCTTAAAGCGTCCCAGGGTCTGACAAGCTGGGCCACCCAGCAAAGCTCTTCTTTTTTTGCTAGCACAGAGACCAGCATAGTGAGGAAGGTGAAGGGCTGGGCTTCCGAGGCCCCCGGACGTAGGCTGTCATTCCAGCTCCTGCCACTTCTGGAGGTGGGAGCTTGGGGAAGTCCTCCACCCACATCTCTGTGCCTTTGTTTTTTTCCTCTTTGGTCAGGTGGGGATGAGAACCCAACCTCTCAGCTGAGGCGTCCTCTGGACGGGTGTCACTGCATCGATCACAGGACCTGGCTTGTGGTGGGGGGAGGGGAGGAGACCCAATGAGGGATCACATGTCATTGATTGTCTAAGTCAGGAGAACTTTGTGTTGTTTTTTTTTTTTCCGAGTTGGAGTCTCACTCTGTTGCCCAGACTGGAGTGCAGTGGCCATTCCCGGCCACGGCAGCCTTAACCTGCTGGGCTCCGGCGATCCTTCCGCCTCAGCCTTCCATATAGCTG
>NW_007249851.1:1159552-1162652 GCF_000164805.1 Carlito syrichta
GGATTACAGGCTGAGCCACCGAGCCCGGCTCCAGCAGACTTTTTAAAATTTTTATATAGAGATGAGGTCTTGCTATGTTGCCCAGCCTGGTCTCGAACTCCTAGGCTCAGGCAATCCTCCTGCCTCGGCCTCCCAAAGTGCTGGGATGACAGGCATGAGCCACTGTGCAGGGCCCTTGGGTCACAAGACTTCGAAAGTGGAAAAGAGCTTTATTAATCATGACACCAGGCTGGACTCGGTGTCTCAGCCTGTGATCCTAGCACTCTGGTAGGCTGAGGCAAGTGGATTGCCTGAGCCCGCGGGTTCAAGAGCCCAGGCAACTTGGCAAGACCTTGTCTCTACAATAAACCAAAAATTAGCCGGGTATGGTAGTGCGTGCCTGTTGTTCTGGCTGCTTGGAAGGCTGAGGCAGACAGATTGCCAGAGCCCAGTTGGTTGATGCTGGGGTGGCCGTGTGTCATGGCACTCCAGCCTGGGCAACGGAGTGAGACTCCAACTCAAAAATAATAACAATAATAGTAATAATAATAATCCCACCAGGGCAACAGATGATGACTGGGACTGTCTTGGGAGAAGCACTGATCTGTACACAGTGGCAGTCCCCTTCCTGCCCACACCTCTGGTAGGGTGGGCTTAGGCATCCGTGTGTCCCCAGGGAACCAGAACAGGTTGGGTGGGGTGTACAGAGAAGGTCACTGCTGGGGCAGGATCTCAGGAGAGGTGGGTGACACCCTAGAGACAAGGAAGGTAGAGCTATTGAGTGTGGCCTCCAAGGTAGGCAGAGGAGAGAACATTGGAAGGGTAGGAAATGGGGAGGTGGGGTCAGGAGGCAGGGGACCCAACAGCCTTGGCGGTATGAACCTCCTCCCTCCCAGATCACAGTGGCGCCTCTGCTTGGCACAGCAGGACTCCCCCAGGTGCTTCTCACCTTCTCACGCATGAACTCATCGAACCCCCACAACAGGCCTGTGGGGCAGAGACTGTCACCAGCCTCATTTACAGAGAAGGAAACGGAGACACAGAGAGGTTGAGTACCTTGCCTAACGTCATCACACTGCCAAGGAAGGACAGAGCTGAGGTTTGAACGCCGGCAGCCTGCCCTGTTCCCTGGGGTCCTCGATTCTGGCTCTACAGACATATTAGACTGAGCTGCTGGGAACAGATGGCTCCATAGGAAGGACCCAGGACCCCTCCCGGCCCCAGGACCCAGTTTCTAACATGTAGGATTTGGAAATTCTGCAGGAGGCAGCTGGGCTGGGGAGAGCGGCTTGGCTTTGGTGTCAGGGCTGGGTTTGGGGCCACTAGCCATGCGAACCTTCTGGGATACTTCCTGGCTTTGTGGGGCTCCTCCTGACAGCCAGGAAGAAGCTCATTCTGCTGGGTGTCGGCAAGTTCAACACCCTCTGCTGGTGGGCCTTTTGTGAAGGCTCCTTCCCCCTCACTCTCCATACTGGGCCTGTCCTGAGCTCCCCTCATCCCAAGGAGGCAGCAACTCGGGGCTCCAGGGCACATGCTTCAGTCCTGATTTGGACCAGGGTACAGAGGCCTGGATGGAAGAAGCTTGGGATGGTAGAAGTTGTTATCATTTATTATTATTATGGAAGGGACTCTAACCTCAGGCCTGCAAGTCCAACTGATTTTTTGTTGTTATTGGAGTCTCACTCTGTCACCCAGACTGGAGCGCAGTGGCCGCTCCCGGCCACCACAGCCTCGACTGGCTGGGCTCCGGCGATCCTTCCGCCTCAGCCTTCCGAGTAGCTGGAACTACAGGCGCGTGCTACCACGCCCGGCTCATTTTTGATTTATTGTAGAGATGAGGTCTCGCTGCCCAGGCGGGTCTCGAACCCTCAGGTTCAGGCAATCCACTCAGCCTCCCAAAGTGTGGCATTACAGGCTGAGCCACCAAGCCCAGCTCCAACCGATTCTTTAGGGTCCCTCTGGGCTGGGGTGGGGCCGAGAGCAGGGCTGCCACCTGGAGGGCCTCTCAGGTGCCTTCTCTGGTAGGTCTAGAAAAGGGAAAGGAGGGGGGCTACTTCCTAATGAACAATTAGTGTCTGCAGCGTGGCTAATCATGTGGTTCCGTGTAATTAAGAAGTTAATTAGTGCTGTGTCAATTAAGGTTTAATGAGTCCTGTCTTGGAGAAGCCTGAAAGACCCTCACGCTGGAAGCTTCTGGAAATGGAAGGTGAGGGAGTGGGAAGGCGGATGCAAGAAGGACAATAGGTATGCGGGGAGCCCCACTTCCTCTTGCATTGCAGCCCTCTGGTTCTGGGGTTAGGGATTTACTGTGCCCCTGACCTCGCCCCACCAGCCCTGGCCGTGGGGACTTGGGGCCCTGTGAGGCTCTTTTCTATCACTGGGGTTTGCTTGACACCCCTGCAAAGCTCCCGTGGAAAGATACCCTTAAGTCATTGCACCCTATGCTCTACACCTGCTTTAGGGTAACTTTCAGTTGCTCCCCATGTGGAAGGTGAGGAAGCAGGGATTCGGGGAGATTAATTCACTCAAGGTCACATAGCCACTTTAGTGGCAAATCTGGGATTCAACCCCAGGACCATCAGACTCCTAGACCTGCCACAAAAGTCTAAGCCAGGGAAAGCAAATGCATCTCACACAAGGAAGAAAAAAGGACACTCAGGGCCCTTGCCTTGCTGTTTCATGTTTAGAAGGCTCCCTCTTGCCCCAGTATCTGTGCGGTTCCCTCCCTTTCCTTAAGGTTTCTGCTCAAACGTAGCCTCATATCAGAGAGGCCATCTGTGATCACCTTGTTTAAAATAGCACCCCATGCTCCTTTTAGCACTGATCGTTATCTGACATTGCTACATCTATCTTCTTATTTGCCTGGGGCCTGTCTCTCCCCCTGCCCCACCCGACCTGAGAAGGAAATCTCCATGCAGGCAGGGACTTTGTTGCTCTATGCCCAGTGCCTGGCACTTAATAGATGCTCAATAAGTATCTGTTGACTGTATGAGTGAATGAATGAACAGACCCGTTGTCATAACTATAGTGAGGCTTAAACAAGACAAGGCAGCCGGGCTCGGTGGCTCAGCCTGTAATCCCGTGCCTTTGGGAGGCTGAGGTGAGTGGATTGCCTGAGCCC
>NW_007249851.1:1162832-1181440 GCF_000164805.1 Carlito syrichta
GCACTCCAGTCTGGGCAACAGAGTGAGACTCCAACTCAAAACAAAACAAAACAAAACAAACAAAAAAAAACAAGACAAGGCACTTAGAGTGCTGGGCACAGAGAAGGGGATGGATAAGCGTTTTTTTGTTTCCCCTTTCCTCCTCTGCTCCCCACCCAAGCAGGGCTTCCCTTGGAAGTCCCCGGATCCCACCCTGGGGTGGAAAGACTCCAGGCCCGAGGGAGCTGGGCAGAGCTCTGTGTCTCCAGTTGGGCCCCAGCCCCAGCCTTTGTCAAGTCCTCAATTGTACCTTGGTTCTTATTGTTTCTCTCACCTCTGTCCCCATCTAGGCACTCAGCTCCTCCTCTGTTCCTCAGCCATGACCTGGCCAGGTGGCTAGGTATGTAGCAGCACTGTCACCCTCCTGCAGTCAGAGGCTGCAGGCAGAGTGGCCTCCTCTGTGTTGGATGGCCGGGTGGCACCTGCTTGGACGTCGGCAAGGAAGCCATTGGGGACGACAGTGTCGTACTCAGTGGGTCTTCCTCCTACCTTCAGCTCCCAGCCAGCTGTCTTCCTAAGGCCCCCTGCTCCTGCGCTTCTTTCCACCCTCCTCACATGGGGGCTCCTCCCATTGTCATCTTCTGTTGAGGTCCAGGGCTGTCCTCAGCCTCCAGCAGAAGCCACAGTCCTCACAGTACACAGAGTTCCCCTGCCCTGTTCTAAAATTTTAAACAATTTTATTGAGTAATAATTTACAAACCATGAAGTTCACTCATTTCAAGTATATGATGCCACAACTTTTAGTATATTGACAGCATCATGTGACCACCACCATAATCTAATTTTAGAACATGTTCATCACCCCCAAACAGTATCCTGTACCCATAAGCAGTCATTTCCTATTGTACCCCATTCTTATCCCTACCCTAGGCAACCTCTAACCTGCTGTCTGTCTCTAAAGAATTGCCTAAAATCTAGGACAGGTGCAGTGGACCATGCCTGTCATCCCAGCATTTAGGGAGGATGGCTTGAACCCAGGAGTTCGAGGCCAGCCTGGGCAACATAGCAAGACCTCATCTCTACAAAAAAAAAAAAAAAATTATCCAGGCGTCGTGGCACGTGTCTGTAGTCCCAGTGGAAGAATCATCTGAGCCCAGAAGGTTGAGGCTGTGGTGAGATGTGATCGTACCACTGCACTCCAACCTGGGTGACAAAGTAAGACCCTGACTCGAAGGAAAAAAAAAAAGAAGAAAGAATTGCCTATTGCCTATATAACTCATAGAAATGGAATCTTACAATATAATTTATATAAATGGAATCTTACAATAGGTGCTCCTTTGTGACAGGTGTCTTTCATTCAGATAATGTTTTCCCGATTCTTTTACAGCTCTCTTCCTCCGTGATGGATAACACTGAACATAAGGCTTCCAAGTACATCTTGGATAAGTTCTTTAGGGCACAGCTAAGACAAAAGGTGAGGTGTCTGGTTTGGTCCTCTCTCAAGCCCCCTCTGCTCTCATTGTCTTCTCAGAGGTGTTTTGGGCCACCCCTGCCTGACGGCCTCTTTTCTCTGGTGTCTGTTCCACCCCCTGCACCTGCCTCCTGCCCTGTCATCTCTCTGTTCTTGGTGCTGTCCTGAGCACTGACTCCAACTTCACTTCCCAGGAGTCCCTGAGAGGGATGGCTCTCCAAAGCTTCCAACTGAAGTCCACACTCTTTGGTGGTCCTTCTGGATGGATGGCACCCGCAGCCTCACGGTTGGCTGCTTCCTCATGTACCTCCAGTCATTCATTTGGACCAGCCCTCACTTGCCCTGAACTGCCCACCTCCAACCTTCTGTGACTGCTTCTGTAGGCTTTTCCTCTTACCTCCAAAATCCCCAAATCAAACACCAGCTATTCCAGGGAGCTTTTCCCGGTCCCTCAACCCGGAAGTGGTATCTCCAACTTCAGAGCAACACAGGGCACGGAAGGCTGGTGTAGGTTATGGTGTGGGTGGGATGGCTTTGCTTGGCTGTGCCAGTGTGGCCAGCAAGGCTCAGGCTGCAAGCCTCCCACTCTATGCATGGATGGAGACCCCAGGCCCATTCTGGGAGACAGAGAGATGAAAAATGACAAACCTTGGTTACAGTTTGGTAAACAGGCTCTTTGGAAACAATGTGGCGGGTGCATGGGGCTCCTGGAAACACAAAGGAGAGGCTGCCATACCCACTCTGCGGGTTGGCACTAGCAGTGGTGACTGACAGACTCTGCCTCCCTCCAGTCTCCCAGCAGGGGGTAGCAGGAAGACCCAATGGGGGTGGGGAAGCATAGAGATTTGGCTTGAGGAGGAGAGAAAATGAAATGGAGAACGTAGATAATTGTTCCCATTTGGCAACTTTTTCTAATTAGGGACCAATTATGTCCTTGGGTACCTAATTGGGGTCCTGGTAGATTCTCTAATTTGCTAGGTAATTACTGGCCAGTAATTCTACCAGCATGGAACTGGGGGAAGAACTATGATAACCCGACATTTAGATTTTCTCTGTTCCGGGAGCTTTGTTAAGAAAACAAGTGAGTTGCCCTGAACTCTCTTTTGCCTTTGTGAACACCGCCTCCCTGGCTGCTGCCACCTGTTCCTCCTCATTCTTCCACTGGACTGTGTCCCTTTCCTGGTGGCTGAGATCCAGGAGCTGGTAACCTGGCTGGCAGCCATTGGCCAACACCACGAGGATATGTGGACATCTGTGTTTCTGCCTCCCTAGCATCCACGTAGCTTTTGGTAATACAGAATTACCATGTGTCCGGAAACTGTTCCAGGTAGCGTCTGCCCAAAGACACACACTTATTGAATTCTTCAGCTCAGTGGTATGGGTATCACTGTTATCCCCATTTTACAGATGGGAAAACTGAGATACTAAGAGGTTAAGTAAAATATAGGAATTTACCCTAAAGAAATTTCCCAAGATGTGCCTGAAGGTTTTATGTTCAAAGTTGTCCATCACAGTGTTATTTATAATGTCCAGCACAACTAGTAAGTGGTGGAGCCAGCAGGACACACACACACTGGCCCTCGAGGCCGTGTGCTGCTCAGGCATTATGCCATATTGTACCTGACCACTGATTTGCTCTGCCTCCCTTTTCCACTATGAAATCATTCCTTCTCCGTTTATTAAAATGGTTTTATTGAGGAATAACTGACATTTATTGCACATATGTAAAGTGTATCATTTGAAAAGGTTTCATGTGTGTATCTACCCATGAATTATCACCACCATCAAAATAGTGAACACATTCATAGATGTTGGGTTATTTAGAAGTTTGACTACTGTGATTAACACTACTACAGAAATTTGTGTATAAATCTTTGCAGGAATAGTGTTTTCCTTTTTTTGCATTGGAGTCTCACTCTGTCACCCAGACTGTAGTGCAGTGGCTGCTCCCGGCCACCGCAGCCTCGACCTGCTGGGCTCCGGCGATCCTTCCGCCTCAGCCTTCCAAGTAGTTGGAACTACAGGCACGCGCTGCCACGCCCGGCTAATTTTTTGATTTATTGTAGAGATGAGGTCTTGTCAAGTTGCCCAGGTGGGTCTCGAACCCATGGGCTCAGGTAATCCACTCACTCCGTCTCCCAAAGCGCGGGATTACAGGTTGAGCCACTGAGCCTGGCATAGGAATAGTGTTTTCATTTCTCGTGGGTATATACCTGAGAGTGGAATGATTGGGTCATGGGGTCGGGTTATGTTCAATTTTTTAAGCAATTGTGGGCTGGGAACAGTGGTTCATGCTTGTAATCCCAGTGCTTTGTGGGGGGAGAAGTGAGAGAATCACTTGAGACCAGGAGTTCAAGACTAGCATGGGCTATATAACAAGGCCTCATCTCTACAATAAATAAATAGATAGATAAATGAATGAAATAAAATTCACATGAAGAGAAAAAGGGCCCAGAATAGTTTTTGATGCTATTGTAAATGTTTTCACAGGTAATTTTGGACTGACTAGAAGTTTATCACTTGTATTGATTTTTCTCAAAGCATCAACTTTTGTTTTCACTCATTGTCTCTATTTTTGTTTGCTATTTCATTGACTTTTGCTCTGACCTTTATTATTTCTGTACTTCTGCTTATTTTGGGTTTCACTTTTTTCCCCTTAGTCTTGTCAGGTAGAAGTTTTGACTGTTGATTTGAAACCATTCTTCTTTTCTAGTAAAGGTGTTGGGGGTACAAATTGTCTTCTAAGCATTGTTTTAGCTGCAAATTTTGATATGTTGTGTTTTCATTTTAATTCTGTTCACAATATCTCCTGGAGCACGGTGGGGAGGGGTAAGAAGCCATGAAAAGGCCTTCCTGCTCCGACTCTGTGCCAGTGTCTCCTGGCTGCCCCCTCCTCTGCAGGCCTCCTGGGCTTTCTCCTCCTCCTCCATGAGGCTGGAAGCTCTCTCTCTCTTTGGCAGCAACTCTGCCAGCCCAAGCTGGATCTAGAGACTCTAGAACTGCAGGGTGAGCCAGGCTGAGAGGGCATATGTTGAAGACCCTTCAGAAGATGGAGGTTCACGTGGGACTTTCAGGAGTGTGCAGACTCAGATGGGTAGTCCCTCAGAGGTCCATGCTTCCAGAACTGGATGTCAGCAGGCAGCGTGAAAATGACTCTGGTGGCCTTCACTTTTCCCAAGGCAGAAAATTGATGGGGCGTGTCTTAGTCCATTCCGGATGCCATAACAAATTACCACAGATGGCACGGCTTATGAACAACAGAAATTTATTTCTCATAGTTCTGGAGATTAGAAGTTCAAGATCAAGTTCTAGCATGGTCAGGTTCTCTTCCTGGCTACAGATGAACATTTCTATATCCTCATGTGGTGGAGAGCAGAGAGAGCTAGCTCTCTTCCTCTTCTTCTTCTTCTTTTTTTTTTTTTTTTGAGTTGGAGTCTCACTCTGTCACCCAGACTGGAGTGCAGTGGCTTCTCCCGGCCACTGCAGCCTTGACTTGCTGGGCTCCAGCGATCCTTCCGCCTCAGCCTTCCAAGTAGCCGGAACTACAGGTGCGCGCTACCACGCCAGACTAGTTTTTGATTTATTGTAGAGATGAAGTCTTGCCAAGTTGCCCAGGCGGGTCTCGAACCTGCAGGCTCAGGCAATTCACTCACCTCGGCCTCCCAAGGCGTGGGATTACAGGCTGAGCCACCTAGCCCGGCCTCTTCCTCTTCTTATAAGGACACTAATTCCATTGTAGGGAACTCCACCCTCGTAACCTAATTACCTCCCAAAGGCCCTACCTCTCACTCACATCTCATTGTGGGTAAGGGTTTCGGCATATGAATTTTGGGGGATACAAACACATAGTCCTTAGCAGGCTAGTTGACCATTGTGTCTGTCCTTTGCTGATTAGTCCTCAGATTCATTCCTTGCCCTGAAGCACAGGGATGATTGCCCTCAAAGCCTGTGTTTCTTGGGCTCTGCATCAGCCGGCTTCCATCTGAGCTCAGCCAGTGGGGGAACGGGGGAGGGCATGGCACTGGATAGAGTTCATAGGCTAGAAGAGGAAAGCCGGGGCTTTGTCTCCCTCTCTCCGCCTTGGGTGGCCTCTCCAGAAACAGCTGTGTCTCCTCTGTGGCTCCTGCTCCCCCAGGCAGCCCTCCATGGTCACAGCTTCTGCTAGGCCACTCCCACTGTGGTTTTTGCTCCTTCTGCATGGCTCTGACTTCTGGCCACACCACTTCCTCCTGTTTTCCCTCCTCTATCCCTTCCCAGTGTTGCTAATCTCTTGGGTGCCTCTGTATCCCACCAACTTCTCATTCTTCCATCACCTGTGTAAACTTTCACTGTATTGACAACCTCCCTACCCCCACAAACATAATTTGGGATACTCTGAATTGCCCTAACTGGCCCTGACTGATTGAGTCATCAACCAGAATGGAGTGTACACTCTGGCTATAGTAGTAGGACAAGACCCCTGAAAGATGACTGGCTTTATTTGTGGCTCAACCACGCATCCCTAGCCCAAGTTCAGGGCATGACTAAGTCCAGAAATGCCCCATTGTCTGACTTCAAGAGGCATCATCCACGTTGAAGCAGTGTGAGTGGTGGTCCCTGGAGGTTTTTAGTTGGAAGACCTTCTCTGGGTAGCAAGGTTGGCTTCACTTGACGTACTGGCAAGCTGCAAGGCAAATTTTAGGGGAAAGAATCACTTGGGGCCTCTGTCTTTAGGGGAATGGGGTGTGTCTTGAGCATCTGTTTTTGTTATGTCTTCCCAGCAATGTTTCCCTGCTTCTACTGAAACAGTACCCCCTGCGCTTGGAGAAACTGCTCCTATTCCCTCCATGTGGTTCTGATGAAGTTCTCAATTATCATAGCTCCTTCTCCATCAGAGGTAAGCAGACGACCCAGGCTCGACCAATCAACATGTCCAATGCTCCTGGCAACAGTGATCCCTGCAGAGGATAGGCGTGTGATCCAAGAGAGCCGTCCCGTCCTGGTATGGATCAACTATACAAATATTCCTTTTCCCACCGAGGTTGCCAGTACCTCTGATTTCTTCCCACCTTGATCTGTCCCCATCCAACAATGGAGAGAAGATCTGTCTTCAATAGGAGACATTGGGACCACCACACAGAAAGTGTCAGAGCTGAGGCAAAAGAAGAGAGAGAGAGAGAATGAATCCTGGTGACATTGGGTCCCCAGCTCCCACCCTGATTCTTGAAGCTCTTTCTTCAATTTTACAAATACCAGAGGGTTCCTTCCAGCTATGAGAGCCAATAAATTTCTTTTTTGCTTAAGTTGGTTTATACAGGATTTCTGTCACTAACATGAAAGACATAGAGCTCTCTGGATACAGGATTTCTGTCACTAACATGAAAGACATAGAGCTCTCTGGATTCCTCACCAGGAAGGTGAGACTTTGGGAGCAACCCCTCCATTCCTCTCATAGAGAAACTAATGCCAAGGGAAGGGAGGCATGCTAGTCGTGCTTTTAATTACAAATAGTAGAAAACCCAATTAAAGTGGCTTAAGAATGGTCACATAACAGGAAGTTCAGAGGTTGTGTAGTTCCAGGGTTGGTTAATCCAGTAGTGAAGAGGCAGGCCATGAGGAGTAGATTTTTTTTTCTTTCCAACCTTGGGAAGTTGTCTTGACCTCCAAGACTGGCTCCCCCTCATAGACCCCAGGTGGCTTGTTCTGTCTGGGTACCAGGAAGACAGCAATCACTTAGGGCAGAAAGGGAATACTCCTGTCTTATGTTCCAGAAACCTCTGAGACTTACCCTCTTATTTCACTGGCCAGAATGTATCACATGTCCATTCCTAAACTAGTCACTGACACAGGGGATGAGACCACCATGCGTGGCTTAAAGCATCATGCTTTATTACCCTGGAGCTGGGGTCTGGCTCTCCTTGGATCTTATGGCTGCTTGGAAAAGCGTCAACAAAATCAGGGGTCTTGAAAAAAAAAAGGCAAGGCAAATGGGTAGGGTAACTGAGACAACTAGCCATCCCCTTATATCTATTCTCCATTTCTTTCATGATCATAGAAATTTTAGCTGGGCATATGGCCACTCAGAATAAGGATTATATTTCCCAGCCTCCTTTGCTGCTGAATGTGATCATGTGACTAAGTTCTGGGCAATGGAAAGTCGGCAGAACTTTCACAGGTCAGCTTCCCAGAATTTTCTTGAGGAGACATCTGGCATGAGCCCTTTGCTCTCATTTCTGTTCTTTCCTCCATTTGCTGCCTGGAATGTGGACACCATCACACTGGACTATGAGAACAAAGGCTGTGGCAGAACAGTGAGCTGGAAGGCGCCTGGGGCTCAGAGACCTCATGGGGCAGAGCATTGATCCAGCTCTGCACCACCACCTCCAAGCTGACTTAGGTGGGTGAGAAATAAGCCAGAGCAGACACATCCTCATGGATGCGAGCAGGCAGTCAACAGAGTATGTTGCAGGAAGTGGCTTTCTAAGGTGTCATAGCAAGTTAGTAGAGAGCCTAAACCAGAACCCAGAACCTCTGACTCCCAGCAGGGCACATCCTGCTTTCTAGGAAGCAATGTGCTGCAGTGAAATAAATTCAGGCATTGAAGTTAGAAGATCCGGGGTCCAGGGCTGGCATCCTGCCTCACTGGAGATGCCATCTTGAAAGTGTGTTAACTTCCCCAGACCAATTTCCTTGTCTGAAAAATAGGGATAATGATTCCTACCACATAGGTCCTGAGCACTTGAGTGTGCCTAGTGTGTTGTAGAGACTTAATACGAATGTCTGACAATGAATGAGTGAAGAAGAAACAGGCTATGGAGTCTGGCTCATAGTAAATATGGTGGTCAGCTTCCAAGATGGCGCCCAATGGTTCTGGCTTCCTGTATTCAGGCATTCACACCCTGGTGTTTCTCCCACACTGAATAGGTTGACTGGTGTACTCAAGAGCTATTGCAGAAATGATGGTGTGGGACTCTGAGGCTAGGTTGTAACAGACATTTTGGCTTCTGCCTTGTACTCTGATCACTCGTTCTGCGGGAAGTCAGCTACATTGTGCTGAGGCCATTCAAACAGGCTTCTGGCAAGGGATCTGTGTAAAAACTAAGACTTCCAGCTATCAGTCAGCACAAACCTGCCATCCATTTGAGTGAGCCACCTTGGAAGCAGACTCTCCGGTCCTGTCAAGATGGCAGGTGACCACAACCCTGGCAGACACCTTGATTGCACTCTCATGAGAGACCCTGAACCAGACCACTCCCCCAATTCAGCTAATTCCAACACTTTGAGTGGCAGATGCAGGAGGATTGGTTGAGCACAGGAGTTCAAGACCAACCTGGGTAACATAGCAAGAAATAAATAAATTACAAAAAATAAAATAAATAGCTGGGTGTGGTGGTGCGTGTCTATAGACCCAGTTACTTGGGAGGCTGATGCAGGAGGATTGTTTGAGAGCTGCAGTGATTATGCCACTGTGCTCCAGCCTGGGTACAGAATGAGATCCTAACTTTAAAAAAAAGCCAGGTGCGATGGCTGATGTCTGTAATCCCAGCACTTTGGGAGGCAGGGGTGAAAAGATTGTCTGAGCTCAGGAATTTGAGATCAGCTTGAGCAACATGGCGAGACCTCATCTCTACAATAAACCAAAAAATCAACCAGGTGTGGTGGTGCACACCTGTGGTTCCAGCTGCTTGGAAGGCTAAGGAGGAAGGCTCACCCGAGTCCAGCAGTTAGAGGCTGCGGTGGCCATGAGCATGCCACTGCACTCCAGCCTGGGTGACAGAGTGAGATTCCAACTCAAAAGAAAAAAAAAAGAAAAAGAAAAAGAAAAGATTCTGTGTGATCTGAGGGAAAAATTAAGAGATGAGGCTAGTCCTCAGAGGCATCAAAATCCTATGCCCTCATCAGATCACAAGTTGTCACACGGGTGTGATGCAAAAAAAGACAAGATAAGCCAGGCATTGAGAGAGCTGGGTTCTCACCAGCTAGGCACTAATGGGTCCTGTGATCTTGACTAAGTCACTGTCCACTCTGGGCCTCAGTTTCTTCTCGTGTAAAATGAGAGGACATAAAATGAGAGGACAGAATTAGAAGACCCTTTTGTTTCCTTCTCACTCTCTTGCTTGACTTGAAATATATATATTTTCTTGAGGTACATTGTCAGATAAAAATGCACATCATAACATTACAGCCCAGTGAATTTTTATACACTTAATACATTTGTCCATCCAGCACCCAGACTAAGGAACAGAAATTTGCCAGCCCCGCAGAAGTCCTGCCTATCCCCTAGGGCAGTGATGGGTAATGGTACTTTATGTGAAAAGAATGGTACAGGATGCTCTTCTTTTATCCAGCTGCGGTTTTGTGAAATTCACCCATGTTGCTGTGGGTAGTTATAGATAATTCATTCTCACTGCTGTCTAGAATTCTATCATGTGAGTATACTACAGTTTGTTGATTTATTCTACCATTCATGGACACTTGGGTTTTCCACTTTGGGGCCCTGATGAATCATGTTGCTGAGAACATGATCGTCTGTGCCTTTTGGTTCATGCATGAACAACCTGTTTGGTGTATACCGAGCAGAGAGTTGCTGGTTCATATGGTATGTATGTCTATTTTCGTAGACTTCGCTGAAGTAGATGCACCAGTTTACACTCCTTGGCGGTGTATGAGTTGACACCCAGGTGTTCGACACTGTCAGGAGGTAGGTAGTTACCTAAAGCACCATGGGTAGGAAGCTGGCACGTGTGTGGAAAGAGGTAGATTTCTACCCTGCAAATGAATGGCGGCAGGGAAGCAGGGCACTGTCCCTGGGGTGGAGTTAGAGCGGGGAGCTGCAGCCTGTAGGGAGGGTGACCATGGGAGAGTCTGGAAGGGCCATTTCTTGCTTTCCTCTTGAGCAAAGCAGGCAGAGCAAAGCAGATAACTGCTTTGCTTTGGTCACTGACCGAACTGGGACTGAAACACACATTTTCTATGTGGGGTTTGTTCTCACATTCTTCTCATACTCAAGTGAAAATCGCTCATCCCCTGTGGTGGCAGAGTCCAGAAAGTTCTCCCGGAGAGGAAGCGGGGAGAGGCTCTGTGGCAGACCCTGGGGTCGGCTCCCTAAAGGTAGCCCTCCTTCTCCCAACCTGACAATAAGTCCTGGTTGGCCTGGCTGTCAGTCATTGTTCCCCTCTGTCAATGCCCACCTAGCTCCTTGGTCCTTCCCAAGGAGAAGCACTCTGGCCCCCTGCCGCCTCCCTTTCTTCAGCAGCCCAAGTAGGCTGGAAGTGCCAGAGACCTAACACTCCCTGGGAACAGCCCCCCTCTCCTTCTGATACTTCCTGGAACCCCTTAACAAATTACTTGAGCCTGAATTCTTGCCTGGGGTCTGCTTCTGGAGCAGCCTGGAATATGAGGGAATATGACCCAGTCTTGGCAGAGATGTACTTAGAAGCCTGCTAGGGGCTTCTGGAAATGGTTCTCTCCCCACTCTGGTAATAGATGAGAAGGGAGAAGTTCCCCTTTCCTACCTGCCTTTTTTTTTTCTGAGTCAGGTTCTCACTCTGTCACCAGACTGGAGTGCAGTGGCATGGTCACAACAATCACGGTTCATGGCAATCTCGACCTCCTAGGAGATCCTAATTTCAGCATCCTAAGTAGCTGAGGAGATCCTTCCACTTTAGCCTCCTGAGTAGCTGGGACTAGCACCACCATGCCTGGCTAATTTTTTTTTATCTTTCTGTAGAGACAAGGTCTCGCTATGTTGCCAAGGTTGGTCTCGAACTCCTGGGCTCAAGCAATCCACCCATCTCAGCCTCCCAAAGTGTGGGGATTATAGATGTGAGCTCCTGTGCTCAGCCCTATCTGTCTTTTTTGTTCTTTGAGGGATGCTGTGTGTGAGAACACATGATGCTTGGGGCTGTAGTTGTCCCAGGAGGGAGACATGAACCACATTCTGGGCACGACAGAGAGAAAGATAGAAGAGCCAGGCTCCTTGATAGCATCTTTGAGTTTCCTGAGCAGCTCGGGCTTCACCTACTTCTGCACTTCCTCTTAAGGAGACAATAAATGTCCTTACCCCACATGTATTCGGCTTTTCTGCTGCTTGTGCCAAACACATCCATCTTGATACAAGTCTTGTCCCAGAGGCGTTACCTTTGAAATTGGGTCATCCTGCAACTACCTTGAGCCCACACTTGGCAGCACCAGAGAAGGACCAAGAGACAGGCTTGGGGTGGCGTGGGGTGGGAGGTAGAGGGGGCTTCAGGCCGGAACGCCACAGGTGGCCGAGGACCAGGAGGCCCGGAAGGGAGAGGAACACGGGAGGTATGTGGGGTCCCAAGGACAGGGAGTGGGGAGGGCAAGAAGACAAATCCTCTATTAATCTGGTCCAGGGTGAGCATTGTTATTGTTATTATTATGAAGCATCTCAAGACTCATACTCATGCTGGCCTGGCTGGGCCCCCCTAATGGTCCCATAAATCCTGGCCATAAAGAGTAATGGAGGGAGACAAATGAGATAATTAAGAATAAATCTCACCGAGGTCTCTATTCATCAGCGTCCCTAGAACTGGCCAATCTTCCGAGCCATTAGCTGGGTTCCTAATTAATGCTGAGCTGCCCAGCTCTGCGGAGGATCCATGCCTGGAAGGGCCCCGGGTTGGGGGCACCACTGCCCCCGCAGCCTTCAGTGGGCGACCTTGGAAGGAACTGAGGTTACAAGCGCTTGCAGCCTGCCTTTTTGTCTCCCAGGGCCTTACTTTGTCTGCACCTGTCTTCCTCACTGTCTCTGTCTCCTTTTCTTCGTCTCACTCCATCTCCCCGCTACCTCCAGTTCGTGTGTCTCTCTCCTATCAGATGGCCACTGTCTTTGAGCCATGGAAGATCTAATTTAGAAGGGATTATGGGACTGGGCATGGTGGGAGGATTGTTTGAGCAGGAGTTCAAGATGAGCCTAGGCAATATAGTGAGAACTTCTGGCCACGAAAAAGTCAAAACGTTGGCCGGGTGTGGTGGCACGTGCTTGTAATCCCAGCTACTTAGAGGTTGAGATGGGAGGATCACCTGAGCCCAAGAGGTTGAGCCTGTGGTGAGCTGTGATCGTGCCACTGCACTCCAGCCTAGGTGACAGAGTGAGACTCTGACTCAAAAAAAAAAAAAGAAAGGAATTGTGGGGGCCATCTGTCAACCTTCCACCATCTGTCCTCCCTCCCATGTAGCCTATACCTGGGGAGGGACCCTGTCTACACTCCCCTCTTCAGAACAGTCCCTCTTGGAACAGGGAGGACTCCCCCCCCCCATTGTGGCAGTCTATTCCATTTGGAACAGTTTTTACTATTAGAGAGCCCTCTCTTTCCTGGAGCTGGGAACACACTCCCTGTCTTGTCTGCTTCTTGGCCTTCCCACCACCTGCTAAAAATAAGCCTCACTGTCCTCTCCACCTCCAGGTGTTGAAGGTCCTTCTCCCCGCCTTCTTTTCTGCAGTCAGATGCTCTGAGCTGCATTTGAGGTCTCCAGCTGGGTCTCCCCTATCCAGACACCTCTCTGTACCCACCCATGGCAGTCTGACCCCACAGGGACTTCTGTGGTTTTAATCAGCTAGCCTTCCCCTCTCCCTTGTTGTTATAGTACCCCTGCCTCTTTGGGGAGCTTCCCCTCTCTGATTCTACAGGATTCTGGAGGGGCGGCCAAGTGACCCACCATCCCTGGCCATAGAGGTGGCGCATGACTAAGGCCTGGCTAGTCATAGTCCTCCATCCCCTGGCATGGTGACTGTCCAGGGGAAGCCTACAGTGTACACCAGGCCAATCATGGTTTTTCTCTGGCCTTTAATTTGAGGTGATAGAACTAAGACAGTGACAGGTAGACAGGGTGTGACCACACCTCCCCTTCCCATCCTCGCTCCCACCTGTCTGCAGTAGGAGGAGGGTATGTGACTGGTACCTAGAAGGAAGCTGACCTACAGATGGCAGGAATATGGGTAGAGAGGAGGCTAAATGTTCCCGGAAGAGTGGTGAAACCGGGCGAGGGGCAAGGAAGGGCTGGAAGGTGGCTTTTCTCTGGAGGACCAGGGGACAGCTGGGGTGACAGGAGAGTGTGGCTGCAGTTGCCATCCCATACCCTGTGTCCTCACCATCTTAGGAAAGCCAGAATGCAGCAAGGAGCATCAGCAGGGAAGTGACAAAGGGCCAGGTCTGTGAGCTCTGTCCCACCGCTGTTCCCCCTCCATGGCCTGTGGCTCTTATTCCTGCTTCTCCTGCACCCCTCCTTGCACAGGGTCAGACCTCAGGTGACCAAGCTGCTTTCCTGGCTGTTGTGGAGTCCTGCTGTCCACTGCTCAGAAGCAGGTCCTGTGTGCAGCAGCTGGCTCCGGGCCCTCAAGACTGGATCATCTCCCTGGTTGAGCAGGTGAAGGCTCATGGGGATGACTAGCTTCGAGCAGGGTTGGATCTGTTCAGTCCAGCATCGGGTTTGCTTAAAGATATCCTGCCCTGGCAGCTCTGGAGTCGTGGAGGGGTGGGGCTTGAAGCTCTGGGTGTGAGAAGAGGGAATGCCAGCTAAATGTTCCAAATATGGGGAGATGCTGATGGAGACTAGCGGGCAGAGGGGGTGGGCTGACCACCCCTCCCTCACAAACCCAGCATGTCCTCTGTCATGGGGCCACATCTCTTAGGTTGGCGCATAAGAGTGGTTGTGGACTGTCCTGGCCAGGGATAGCTTAACTTGCCTCTCCAGCTTATCTCCACATATGTGGGGATGTTTGCCTCAGTTGAGATAACCCAGGGGATGAGGGTGGCCCCTCAAGACATCTTCTGGACACAAGCGGGCCTGTCTCCTGCTCCAAAGATGAGAGAAAACCAGAGAGGAAGTGTATTCCCTGGACACTGAGGTGGCCGTGACATTCCTAGTGTCTCCCTGCAGTTCTACAAGTAAGATAAGGCCCAGGGAGAGAAGAGCCTCTTCGCCAGGCCTAGAACTGTGGTCTGGCTCAGCCCAGTGGGTTGGAAAGCAGAGATTGGGAGTCACTGGTGGGCTATGATGGGGCAAGGGAAAGTCCAGAGCTAAGCTTGCCCTAAGGGGTATCTGGGCAATGGTGGGTGGGCAGGCGCTTCTAGACAAAAGCCATCTGCTTTTCAGTAAGGATGAGGGCCACCCGGCAAAAATGGAGAGGCGGGAAAGGCAGGGCAGGTAGGGATGAAGGGGGAAGGGACATGGGTCTCTGCAGCCCAGCTCAGGCTGGGCATGGGTGGTGGCAGCTGCAGGCTCTGAAATGTGAAATGTGTGAGTGTGTGTGTATGTGTACAAGGGGGGACCCCAAAAAACCCATTATTTTTTCGAGGGCGAGCCCCTTGTAGTACAGGTTTCCTCTGCTAGGTAAGTGTTCTAGGAACCCGTCTGCATCAGTGTACCAGCTAGAGTTGTGAGAGACTGTGTTCGGCTTCGGTGAGGTTTTTGTCGGAAATTCTCTCAGTGTGTTTGCCCATTTCGTGATGGGTGATTTGCACAAACAACGTGTGAACCGTGCTGAGTGTTCAGTAGTTTTTGACCAAAAGTGGCCTGACCCCCATGCTCCACCCTCCCTATTCACTTGATCTCACCCCAAGTGACTTTTTTTGTTTCCCTGGATGAAAAAAAGTCCTCAAGGGGAAACATTTTGCCGACGTGGAAGAAGTGAAACAAAAAAAAAAAAAAGAAGAGGCACTAAAGAACATCAAAATGGACAAGATCAAAAACTGTTTTGAGCAGCGGAAAAAGCGTCTCGATAGGGGTATTGCATCAAACAGAGAGCACTTGGAAGGTGACTGAAGTTTAAACACGTGAGCATAAATACACAATTTTTATAAATAAATTCTGGGTTATTTTGGTTCCCCCTACTATATGTGGTATGCGTGGGACGGTGCACGGTAGGCATGTGACTGTGGAATGCATGTGAGTATGGGATTGTACGGAGAGTCTGTGTGTGTAGGAGGGAAGTGGGTGTGTATTTGGAGAGTGTGTGTATGTTGGGGGCCTGGCTAAATCCTTCCCCTGTCCTGCACCAACCCGGCTCAGTCTCTCGAGTTTCAGCCACTGTCCTAAAGAAAACAGCCCAGAGCCTGCAGCAGGAAATCTCTGTTTGGATTGCAGAGGCGCCTCTTCCTGCTAGGGCCCGGCGGAGCGGGGAGGGGCAAGAGAAGACCTTCCTGCCCACCTGAGCCAGATATGGAGTCAGAATCCCCCCACCTCCTGGTCCTCCTGACCTCCCTAACATCTCTCAGATCCCAGCCTCTGGGACTGAACAGGAAACCCTCCCACTATTGTCTCTCTAGGACAATGGGAGAAATAGACACCCCTCCAGACCATGTGAGTAGAGGCTGGTCCAGCCTCACAAAGGGCGACTGGGCAGTCCTGTCAATCCCACGTTCAGGAATATTCTGCTGCTGTTGCCCATTCATGCAAAAGGGTATGTTCACGCAGGCTTCTTTAGAGCAGAGAGCTTGGGGACTACTGGCAGAGCTGGGTCGCTGGATTGCAGCTTGTTCGTCAGCAAAACTCCAGACAGCTTCAGTGTGCAGATGAAGTCCCTAAGACATATGGCAAAGTGGTAAAAAACAGGGTGCAGGACAGTGTGCAGAATCCTCACATTTTAGTAAAAAAAAAAGAAAACATATACATGTAAATGCTGGTGTATGCAGAGATCAGACTTTTGAACCTTTTGTACCTTGGGCATGCAATAACTAAACAAAAAATGATAAGCAAACAGAAACAGATGAATCAATGAAAATCAGGGGTCTTAGAGGCTACTCTCCTGGCTTTGATTGTGTGACCCTGGACAGGTCCTTTCCTCTTTGCATCCTGAATTTCCTGTGTGCTCCCAGAGGTTGGAAAAACTTGAAGTCAGCAAAGTGAGGCCTATGTGGGTGGGGTGTGGTGGACTGTGTGGGTGGGTGGTAGTCCTCTCACCCCTATTATAACCTCTCCCTGCTGCTGCCCATGGAGGCCATGGGCTGCTCCCCCCATGTCATGTTTTTCTTTCTTTTTTTTGTTTTGAGTCAGGATCTTACTCTGTTGCTCAGGTTGGAGTGCAGTGGCACGATCACAGCCTCAACCTCCTGGGCTTGTGCCATCCTCCTGCCTTAGCCTCCCGAGTAGCTGGGACTACAGGCACACGCTACTACACACTGCTCATTTTATTTATCTATTTATCAATCAATCTATTTATCTATTTATTTATTGAGTCAGAGTCTTACTCTGTCATCCAGGCTGGAGTGCAGTGGCACGCTCCCGGCCACCATAGCCTTGACCTGCTGGGCTCAGGTGATCCTTCCACCTCAGCCTTCCCAGTAGCTGGAACCGCAGGCAAGCACCACCATCCCTGCTAATTTTTTGATTTATTGTAGAGACGAGGTCTCCCATGTTGCGCAGGTAATCCTCTTACCTCCACTTCCCAGAGTGCTGGGATTACAGGCGTGAGCTACTGTACCCAGCTGTATTTTTTTAGAGACAAGGTCTTGCTATGTTGCCTGGGCCATGCCATTTCTAGAGACTTTGGACCTCACTTGGCCCTTTTCCCGTGTTCCCCTCCTTCCTTCCAGAATCCCTTGGACACCTCCAGCCTTGGTTCCTGGAAGCAGTGCCCACCAATATCCCTTGTGGTCCCACTCTTAAGGCCTCCTTCAGTCGAGTCTTCTCAGGACAATCCCAGGCTCCCTAGTTGTGGGATAGCCTCTCATGCCCTGGGATGTCTCCTGGTTTCCTCCAAGTCCAGGATGGGGGCATGCTCGCCCAGGATCTGCATTTCCCCAGGGCAGATCTGCATCCTCAGATCTCCCATCACTGCTCAGGACTGTCCCTCCACACATTAGACAGATGGGCTCCCGGGCTCCTATGTCCTGATGTGACTTACTTCCTTCTCAGGTCCCCTGGCAATTGCAGGATGACTGGAGGCTGGGTGTGTGACCCCCCACTCAGGCCATAGCTGTTATCCAGTGAAGCTTGGGTCATGCCAGGCCTGGGGTTGCCCCTTCCCAGGCACCCTCTGCCACTGACACGGGCGTCACACTGTACCTTGGAGCGACTTCATGAGGAAGAGCTCCAGAGGCTGGAGTCAGCAAGAGATTAATTAATCAAAACCCGAGCACATCTGTTGTTAATTAACCCTATGCCAAGGGTTAACTCTTCCCTCTCTGGGCTTCCCCTTCTCTTTGGTGGGAAGAGGAACGTGATGGAAGGGAGCCAGGATCCCCCTTACAGCCTTCCCTTGGGGGGACATGAAAGGGGAATGGGAGAACAGTTTTCTGGGATGGGAAAAGCAGAAGAAGCAAGCACCCCAGAGGGTGGGGTAGCCTTACCCATTTGGCTGCCTTTTAGGGGGTTGTAGGGAGTGTTTGCTTTTGAGAGTTGTGGACCATGGAAATTAGTCATGAGTCCTGAGGACACCCAAGGTGGACAAATATCTTTATTTACAGCAACAAATAGAACAGACCCCCGCTCCATTCCCTTCCAGTCTTTTCCACTGTTCCCCCTCCCACCCACCCCAGGCCCTTGCCCAGCTCTGCCCTCTGGGGTCACTGCCTGGGTTAGGCCGCCCCACAAGAGCCCAGGAGAGGGGACCGGGGAGGGCGGGCTGAGGGAGGAGTGGGGTGTTTCTTTTCACATTTTGCTGTCCTCTAGGCCTGGGGTGGCAGGGAGAGGCGGGCACCAGGAGCATGGAGAGGTAGAGAGCGCATGGCCCCCAGCCCACCCTCTCCCAGCTTTCACAGTGTTCTGCACCCCTGGTGGCTGGTCCCCAGGGATCCCACCCTCGACTTTTCCCTGGCTGGTCCCATCCCACCAAGTCCTTGGTGCTGTCTGTCCCTGGTAACCCAGCAAAGAGGACAGGCTTCTCTGTGGTGGACCCACCCCCCACGGCTGAGGTGGCCCCTCTGAGTGCCGCCTTCCTTTTCGGGGCAGGGGTTCTGAGAGGCCGTGGGAGAGGCCGGGGGAGGGGGTCTATCGAGCCTCCGGTGACAGCCGTGGGCTGGCCCCACGCGGACAGGCCCACGGTGGGTCAGGAGGAGAAGCAGAGCCCACAGCACTCCATGCAGATCTCCAGGCAGTCGGCGGACTCGCAGCAGGCGTCCAGGATGCCGCAGTCCAGGTCGCAGGGCAGGTCGCAGTCGGCGCACTCGCCGGAGCCGCAGCAGCAGCAGCAGAGGCATGAGTCCTCAGAGCC
>NW_007249851.1:1181680-1194877 GCF_000164805.1 Carlito syrichta
TCCAGGACGATGTTGCACAGCGTCAGGAACTCGCAGAACAGGCAGGACAGGATGCAGTGGACGCAGCAGTCTGAGGGGTGGGCGGGTGAGAGTGGGGAGGGGGTGAGCGTGTGAGGAAGTAGCCAGGGCCGAGGGGGACCGGGGGCGACAGCACCCAAGGGCAGGGGTGCTGAGCACCGTGTTAGCTGCTCGGGATGCTCTGAGCTCAGGTCGCCGTCCTCACAGCTCCATTTTATAGGAGCTGACCCCGAGACACAGAGAGTGGGGTTCCAGCCCAGACGGTTGCAATAGTGAGTCCCTGCTCTTGGCCACCCTTAGTTTATTTATTTAACAAACACACGAGTGATGATGTGTTCCAGGCATGGTTCTGAGTGCTGTGCATGAATTAAATTCATTTAAGCTCCCAGCAACTCTGTGGCATGGGGGTTCTTATTAGCCCCACTCTACAGATAAAGAGACTGAGGAACAGAGAAGTTAAGTCTATAGCCAGAAACCTGCCAGTCAGCTCATCTCTCACCCGGGCCACTGCAATGCCTCCTTCCTGGTCTTCCCACACCTGCCCCTGACCACCCACCCCTTCAGGCATCTACTCTCCACACAGCAGCCAGGGGAATCCTCTGGAAATGTTGGTTGGGTCCTGCCCCACCCCCCTGCTCAGAACCCTTCAGCAGCTCCCACTTCATTCAGGGTAAAAACCAAAACCCTCACAGTGGCCCATGCAGCCCCACGTGATCTGGCCCCTGTGTCATCAGTCCCCTTCTCCCACTAATCCACCCCTCTCACTCTGCTCCGGCCACAATGACCTGCTGGCTGCTCCTTGGCCGTGTAGGCACTGCCTCTGCCAGGAACGATCTTGTCCCAGGTACACACTTGGCTCACTCCCTCACCTCCTTCTTTGCCCAAATGCCACCTCTCTCTGTGGCCTTCCACCCCCACCCCCAATACTACAACCTGTGAGCTCCACCCTGTGCTTCCCACCCCTGCTTGGCCGCCTCTGTCTTCACCCAGAGGACTCTTCACCTTCCTCTGTACTATACAACTTCCTCACATTCATTGTCACCTCTCCTCCTGCTGAAATGTAGGCTCCGTTCACTGAAATATGTCCCTAGAACAGCACTTGTCACACAGAGGTGCTCAGTGAATACCTGTTAATGCACTGAAGCACAGATCTGCTGATGGGCGCCCAGAAGGCGTGGCAGGGCTGGGACTTGAATCCAGTCCCTGGGCATGCTGCCGGAGGCTGAGCTGGTGCGCCCCCTGGAGGCCAGACCATGGTGCAGGGTGTCTACTTCCCCTCACCAGGTGGGTCCCTGGAAGTCACTCTGCTGCAGAGGATGTGGCTGGCCCTGTCCTCCATTCCTGAGTGGAGCGTCTTGTACACCGTCTTGCAATCTATCTCCAAACTGGAAAGGGTAGTTCTCTTCCAATGCAAGTCAGGTGAGGTCACTACCTTGCTCAGAACCCTTCAATGGTTCCCGACTTGCTTAGACCCACCCAGACTCCCTGCCTGCCTGGAGTCTCACCTCCCCCATCAGCATTGAGCTACACTGGCCATTTCTCATCTCTGCTCACACTCCCCTGGCTGCATCCTCCTCATCCTTTAAGACCTGCTCAGAGCCGGGCTCGGTGGCTCACCCTGTAATCCCGCGCCTTTGGGAGGCTGAGGTGAGTGGATTGCCTGAGCCCGTGGGTTCGAGACCCGCCTGGGCAACTTGGCAAGACCTCATCTCTGCAATAAATAAAAAAAATCAGCAGGGCGTGGTAGTGTGCGCCTGTAGTTCTGGCTACTCGGAAGGCTGAGGTGGAAGGATCGCTGGAGCCCAGCGGGTTGAGGCTGCGGTGGCTGGGAGCGTGCCACTGCCCTCCAGCCTGGGCGACAGAGTGAGACTCCAACTCAAAAAAAAAAAGGCCTGCTCAAATACCTCCTCCACAGCCTTCCCAGACTTTCTTCGTCAGCTTTTTGGGCAGGTGTGGGTGTCCCCACATGTCCCCTGTGCATGTCTTTATCACTGCACTTATCGCAGCATATGGTGATTGCCTGTGTCTCCCTCATGAGACGTTTATGAGGGCATGAGCCGGTACCCAGCACATAGCAGATGCACAGGACATTGTAAAAAAAATACACACCTCCTTTCTAAATAGGCCTGGTGGTCAGAATCTGGCCTGAGGGGTGATTCTGAGGAAGGTTTCTGAACACGTAACCTGCAAATGTGTAAACTGAATTCTGTTTGGCTCCTAACATGGACAGGTATCACCTGAAAATTCTGAGGTGAAGGTCAGGCCACCACTGAGCTACAGGCAGCGTTCCCCATGTTGGATGGATGTCTGGTGGGGAGGGGGGCTGGTTGCCAGGTGGACCCACAGAGAAGTTTTGTGTCACAGGAACCATGGCTGGTCCCATCTGGGTCCTCTGACCTCCCACTGTAATTCACAGCCCCCGCCTCAGCCCCGGTTAAGAGTCATTCTTTCTGCTAAGTCTTCTTTTTTACTCCCTAAACAGATGGTCTACTCCTTGAGGAAAATTTCTGTTTCCAGAAATGGAGTGGCTTAAGCTGGATCATCCCAGGTGTTCCAGCAACTCCAGGAGTGCAGGGATGGGGATTGGCCTTGAGAACACCAGCATGCCTCAGTTTACCCATCAGGTCTATTTTGCAAGGTTGGAAGATCTGAGCATGCATCGGGCTCCCTGAGGGGCTTGTTAAGCCCCACCCCAGAGATTCAGATCCAGTAGGCTGGTATTCTGCATTTCTAACCAGCAACCTGGGGTCCATGGCTCCCACTTGGAGAAACCTGGCTTTGGAGGCCTCTCCAGGGGGAGGCGGAATGGGGCACTCACCTTCCTGCGCCTGGAGGGGGATCTGGGAGGCAGCGGATCTGGTGCTGCTCTTGCTCTTCTTGCTGCCCTGGGGTGTGAGAGATGGGTGCGTCTGCAACTTCCGGTGAGCCTTGGGACCGCCCAAGGCACCATTCCCCGCCCGTCTGATGCCGTCAGGCTCCGAGGGGTGGCCAGAGCCATTCGGCAGTAGTGGGGTGCAGCCCAAGGGGTTCCCCTGAGGCTGGCCTGGAGAGACGAAGAGAAAAGGTAATGGGAAAAGGGTGGGGGCCACCCAGCCTCCCAGAACTCTGCTCTAACCCTGGCTGTTTCATTCGTAGATATGCCACAGGGCACCCAGCTAGACCTGCATTCTGCTTATGGGGAAACCGAGGCCCAGAGAGCAGAACTGACCAGCCCAGAACCATGCCATGAAATGAGTGGGGCCTAGCTCCTGACTCCCAGTCCAGAAAAGACAGAGGCATAAGGCAAAAGGAGGGCCCCTCCTGGCCCCACATGAAATCCACTCTCCTTCTCCTGGTGTCCTGGGATTTTGGTGACAGTGGTGGCAATGGGGAACAGGGGTGGTCTGTCTGGGGTTGGGAGGACAGCAGTGAAGCAGTTAACCTGCACCTCGACCTCTGCCAAGCCCCCAGCTGTTTTTGCCCTTGGCTCGCTGGGTGATTTATTGGAAACATCTGTCTGGAGATGAATGCCTGGCCCTGGAATCCAGGGGCCCTTCGGAGCAGCCCCCCATCTCCTGTCCTTCCTCCTCAGTGTTTTCACTCGAGCCTCTGCCCTCCACACCCCTGCCCCGGCCTGCCTCTGTGGGCAGCTGGCAGAGAGTCTGGAGGCGGGATCTTGGGGTCTGGGTAGGAGGGAGAGAAGAAGGCAAGAGGGAGGTTGGCAAGGAGAACCCCTGAGCCAGAACCCCTGGGTCCCCACCCAGGTTGAGGGACCAAACTTCAGCTTTATTAGTGGGGTGCAGGGAAGTTGACCCTGGAGATCCCCCAAGTCCCCAGTTCCTTCCTGTGCCTTACTCAGGGATGCTCAGCTCTGGATGAAAACTGGATGGCTTAGTTCGGTCCTCAAGAGATGAGGGCAGGTGTGCTTGTGTGGTGGGGGCAGGGAACTGAGGAGAGGTCACGGAGAACTCTAGACCCCTGAGCTGCTCAGGGCCCCAACTCCTGATGACCCTCTGTAAATGCGGGACACTTCAGTCTCAGGAGCTGGGGTCTGGATTCCCAACTCCCTGTGGGCCTGGCTTGTGTATCTGGGTCTCCCAGGAGGGAGATGTCTAGAGGGCTCTGGAGCCTGAGGAGAGGGGAGTGTGGCCTCAGGGCTTGGCTGAGGGGGCTGGGTCTTCTAGTGATGGTAGTAGTCACAACATCAAGCACTGATTGAGTATTTACTGTATACCAGGCACTTATAAGCACTTGCTAATTGTCTCACTGAGTCCTCTCAGTATGTCTATCCTTCTACTAATGAAGAAACTGAGTCCCAGAGGGGAACAGAGGGTTGCCCAAGGTCACACACTAGTATGTCAGAGACGGGTTCAGCCTCGGATCAGGGACTGGGGCTCAGAGGACAGAGAGGCCAGCAAGCGGGCAGAGGTTGGGACACAAAGGACTGGGGAATGCACTGCTACTATCTACCAGACATGGGGCAGAGAGCTTTCTGTGTAGTAACTTCTTTAAGTATCATAACAGACCTTAAATGGCTCTATTTCACAGATGAGAAAACGGAGGCCCAACAATAAAATGTGCTAAAGGTCCCATAGCTGGTAAGCGGAGGAAGGAGGGCATGGGTATTAGGAGAAAGGAGCTGAGGACGGGGTGGGAGGCAGGGTAAGGTTGGGAGACAGGGCTCTGGAGAGGCTCTGGACTGGGCGCCTCTGCGAGAGGCGTGGCTGGTGCCGGCATCTGGGTAAACAGGGGTAAGGCCATGGGAAGTGGCCAGGCCTGAATCATCCTGCCCCCACCTCCGGGCCCCACAGAGGGGAACTGGGTTGACTCCTTGGCCAGCTTCGGTGCCCCTTGCCCTGCTGCCTAAACATGGGCACAGGGACTAGAGTGTGTGGTGAGCTGAGGGCCCCGGGAGGTGTCGAGACACAGAGCTCGCCTGTGGCCATGGCCGTGGGGGTGGGGGCTGAGTCACAGCACAAACACTCGTGGCTCACAGACACAGGAACGTCTGTCCCACTCCCATCCAGGCCCCCTCCTCTGGCCACAGAGCTGACCTCTTTCTCTCAATTCTGCGGGTGGGTGTGTCTGAGGAGGCCGAGGGCAGGGCATTAGCGGGATTAGCAGCCCTGACTTCCAGGGAGTCCAACTTAGCCCCAGATGCCCTGGCTGAAGGCGGCTCCCTGCTCAGCTGTGCCAGCTGGGCAGGCAGGCATAGGAAAGAGCACTGGGCCAGGAGACCTGAGTTCCCCAGCCGGGGACCAGGGTGAGTGGTTCTCTGTGCCTCAGTTTCCTGTCTGTAAAATGGGCCTGGCAATAGCCATTGGGCTGCCTCATTACAGGCTGACTTGGAGACCACGTGTGCTCACTCAGGAGAAGCAAGTTGGAAAGCGAAAATGCGTCTTTCCATTTGAGGGCTCTTCACTGGTTATTGTAAGATGACCCTGGCCACTGTCCCTGCACCTGAGGGTGCGGGTGGAGAACTCTCTCCCTCCAGGACCTCCTTGAAGACCTCCAGCCAGGCCTGGTAATGGAGTGAATTTTGCTCCCTTTTGCCCAGAGCAACTGAGGGCTCCTCTCCTTCCCTTCACCCTTGATCCTTTGAAGGATAGGCTGCCTCAGGCTAGAACTCCCTGCCTCTGTCCCTCCCCCCTCCCTTCTTTCGTGCTCTTGTCCTAAGCCATACTGCCTGGAGCCTGCCTGCACACCCTGTCCTATGCCTTTCTGCCACCACTCTCAAGGCCCTGGTCATGTGGGTGCACCCATGAGCACCCACTGCATTTCTGCCAGTCTATCTTGGTTGGATTTCCTAGTGTAACCCCTACAAGTGGCCACCCCGACCCTCCGGCCCTCTAGGACTCACATGTCACAGCTTCTGTGGGGACTTCGAGGTCAGTGCTGTCCAAGGCCTGGGGGGCCCCGGGGCCACTGTCTTGGGGCATGGGGGGTGCCACCTCCTCCAGGGAGCCCTCCTCTGGCGCTGCCTCCGCAGGGTGAGTGGATCCTGTTACTACCTCCAGCTCAGGTAGGAGGGATGGGGTCTGGGCTAGAGAAAAAGCAGACAACCTAGGTACATTTTCCTGAGGCCCTGGGTTCTGTCCACAGTCCAGCATGCCTAGCGAGCCCTCATTCTTGGCCTCTCTGCACCAGTTACCCAGCCGTTATCCTACCTGACAACACTGCCAGACTCCAAAATAGAAAGCTCCCAAACCACAATCCGTGAGTGAACAAAAATGTGCACGCATGTGTGCGAGTGTGTGCCTGTGTGTGCGTATGCATGCATGGGTGTGCACGCAAGTATGTGTGGTGTTGGATTAGGAGCCCGAGTTTGCGGCATAGAGGGAAGTGGGGAGAGGAGGCAGAAACAGCACAGGAGGGAACAGACAGGCGGTCAGTGATGGCGAGATAGAGACAGGAGTTGAGAGTGACAGGGAGAGGAAGAATCGATGGGATGGTGAAAGGTAGAAGCAGAGAGAGATAGTGCATCAGGACTGCAGAAGATTGGGCCTCGAAGAGAGTGCCACAGAGACCCAGGGACAGACAGCCCGGGATAAGAGGGAGATGCCGCCACAGCACGCAAGTCAGGGATGGAGAGCAAGATAGAGACAGGGCAGAGGCAGAGGCGATGGAGAAGGGAGCACGATACCATACAGAGCGCCCGGGTGACAGACAGGAGAAATTGGGTCAGAGAGAATGATGGCAGAGGAGTCAGAGGGACCTGGGGGTGAGGAGCAGGGAGGGGCTGAAGGCAGGAAGAAAGACGAGGGGCCGGCCAGGAGCGCTGGGGAAGAGGTGAACCGCAGCCACATGTAATTAGAGTGGCTCTGTGCAGGGGCGGCAGAAGGTAGAAACGGAGCCACCTTCAAACCCACAACTCCCGAGGTGGCAGGATCAGCGCCCCTGGGCTCAGGGGGAGAAGGGGGTGGGGGATGGGAGGTGGAGGAGGGAGGCAGAAGGGGGTCTGAGCTCCACACTCGCCCCCACAGGGTGTGGGAAGGCCTGGGGTGAAGGCTGGGGTCATGGGCGGAGCCCAGGCAGCAGCGATTACAGGGTACAGGGCACAGCCCAAGTCTCTCATCAGTCCCCAGCTAGTGCAGTCAGAATGACGGGTCTCAAGAGGACGACTTTCCCCTCCCCACATATCATGTTGTGAGAGCGAGAAGGAGCAGGAGAGACACAAAAACAAGAGACACAGAGGTCAAAGGGGCACAGGAGAGGCAGAGTGACAGAGAGGGGCGGAGGAGATGACGAGACACAGCAGCAGAGTCCAGAGACTCAACGATGAGCACCCGCCCCTACACACCCCACAGCAAGACCAAGAGGGAGACAAGGAGACAGAGACACAAATCAGTCTCAGAAATCGAGATGAGATCAATCACAGAGAACAGAGGGGGTTTACATTTGGTGTCCTTCTCTGAACTGCCTCCAAATGACAGAGTGAGAGCAAGAGAGATAGAAGAGAACAGAGGAGAAAAATCAACTGATGATGAGAGAAATCAACTAAGGTCTGGGCATGCAGGTCCAGGACGGGAGCTGGGAGCATCCTAGGGAAAGATCGAAAGATCCAGTAGCCCTGCTTTCTCCCTGGTCCCAGAGCATCCCTCTGTGGCCCCTGACTCTCAAGGACCCCTGAGGAATCTTTGTTCCAAAGGTACCCTGGTCCCCATGGCCAGAGAATGGAGGCCCCTGAGGCCCCAGGTGGGTAGCGCAGAGGGTGGCAGGCCCAAGAGGGTATGCTTGCACCTGCCCAGGGAAAACCACAGGCCTGCCTAGAGACAGGAGCCAGGAGGGGCTGGGGCAGCAGAGTGATTTGCTGGGAGCCCTTCGCAGGGCCCACAGTTCCAGGAAAGCAGGGGGTGGGGATCCCTCCAGCCCCATTTGCCATGGGAGCTGTTGAGAACCTCCCTCACCACTGAGGTTCATAAGGGAGACGCTGAATGGCTTGTGGACAGTCACAGGGCTGGGAAAGGGGAAACAGGCAAGTGGACACGACACCCAGGGAGGAACAATATGGCCTGCTAGGGGGTACCTCTCCTAGCCCCAAGCCTGGTCGATACCAGCTCAGACATGACCCTTGAGGGCCAAGACCAAGTTGGCATGAAGAGGGAGACTCAGGGTTTGGATTCTAATGTCCAGAAAGGGAGGGGCCTGCCTAGCTCCAGACCCTGGTCCCTAGAGGCATTCTGGAGTGGCACCAGGCCCTGAACCCAGGGTCCTGACTCTCCCACACAGCACAATGAAAAAGACCTGAGTGAGGAGTTGGAAGATCCAAGCCCTGAATTTTTCCCAGTTACTAGCATGGGCGAGTTACCAGAATTTGGGTTACCTCATGTGTAAAGGGGGATCCCAATGCTGATCCCGCAGGGTTTTGGGGAGTAAATAAAATACTCAGTGGTGCCCTGGCATGCAGGGGGTTATTCACGAATCCTTCCACCCACCCACTTCCCTTCTTCTCCCTCCCTCCTTCTCTCCTTTTCTGTGCTATTTGGCTTAACATTTATTAAGCACCTAAGAGGCACATAGCAATATGACCATCACCGGGTGTACCAGAATGAGAAAGATCTGGTCATTGCCTTAGGAGTGCTCTGTCAGAGTGGGGTAGGTGGTGGCTGTCATATACACGGAGGGGTGAGAGCTACCGTCAGGGCATCGATGAGAATTGTGGAAGTACAGAAAGTGGACATGTAGCCCCGATGGGTGCATGTGCATGTATCTAGGAGGCTTCCTGGAGAAGGCAATACGCACACTGGGTCTTGAACAATCATCAGCACACAAGGGGAATTTCCAGAAGAGTAGCAGAAACCAAGACCCCAGAGTGTAGCCTGAACCAGGGAAACCACATGCTGTTTGGTGGTGTCGAGGCCGGTAAGCCTAGGATGCTAGCCGGGGCCTGGCAGGCTTTGTGGTCACTTCTTGGGCTTCCTCCTGAGGTTACCAGAGCAGACAAAGGTGACACTGTCAGTCCTGCAGTACACAGAGAACCAGGATTTTTGCTTCCTTGGCCCTCAGGGCTAGACAGGGAGGAAGGCAAGAAAGAGAGTTTATGGGGTCTGAAGTCCCCATCTCTGCCCTCTTCACCCAAGTGTCCCCACTCCCCGGGCAGTCTTTTCTAACAGTCACCTACAGGGCTGGTGACCTCAAATCTGGTGGGGACAGGAAGTTATAGAGTCCAGATAAAAGCCCGAAGAGCCCGGCAACCAACTGTGGAGGAAAAACAAGGAGGGAAAGACCAAGTCAAGTAATCTTGACCTGGAGACACAAAGAGGGACAGAGACAGAGGAGGGGACCCAGCAGACTAGCACTGAAGACAGAAGTGGGGGAGGATGTACCAAGTGTCCAGAGAGACAGGGAAGCAGAGTAAGGAGGAGGAAGCATGGCAGGAAGACCTGTCCTGCTGAGATGCAGACCCAGAAGCAGTTCCTGCCTGGAGCAGATGGTGCAGAGAAGCTGGGCCAGAGGTGCAAACCAAAAGCTCAGACATCAAGGGACCCAAAGAGCCCAGTTCTCCTTTCTGTGACCAAGAGACAATGCTGTCCAGCAACAGTGGGGAGAACACCTCTGAGAAGAAACTCCAGGAGTGGGGATGTGTGGAGTGGGCAGAGGGAAGCGATGGTCAACAAGGGCCAAGGAGCCCCACTGTGTGGACGCCAACTTGTGTGCTGCATAAAGGCGCCTGCCAAGGGGAGAGTGGGCGGGGCTCAATCCCCAGCTGGAGCCCTGTCCCCCTAGTAGGTGCCACCCGCTCACCCAGTAGCACACCTGCTCCATCTGACCAGGGGCACCATCTCTAATTTGCGCAGGGGTGCCAGACATGCCGGTAGTATCTCTGAGCCGAAGTCTTCAGCCCTGCACCCCTCCTCTCAGGGGTCCCTGTCCACAAAGGGGAAATCCAGAGAGGCCACAGCCCCTCTGCTTCAATACACTCCCATTCCTAGCATGGGATAAGGTCTGGTCAATGCCTGGAGCTCTGGAAAGACAGCCAGCTCTAGGAGGGAGTAGACTAGTCATGTTAAGATCCATGAGCCCAACAGGGAAGGCTGAGTCTCACAACCTCGACAGGGACCCTGTGAGCTCCTTCTGTCTGCTGACTACCAAGTAGTAGTCCTGGACCAGGAGGGAGTGGGGGCATCTCTTCCAGGTGAGATAGGTTCAAGCCTGGAGAACGCCCATGGGGGTTCCAGCCACGAGATCCCTGGCTGGTGTGGACAGAGGCCCATGTTCCTGAGCTCTAGTGCCTGGTCCCTCAAGCACAGCCCTTGTCAGTGTCTTTGTGGACAGTGCTCTGGGCTTTCACCTTGGAGCTCTGACCATCTCTGGAGACAGAGGGTCAGGACCTCATCTGGTCAGACCATGGTGGCTGGAACCTCACACTTTAATCTCTCTTTGGCCTGGAAGTCAGCGCCTTAGTCTACATCTTCAATCTATCAATGAACAAGGATCCTGTGTTCCAGGCAGACTGGTCTCTCCATGGCCCAGGGCCATCGTCAAGCCTTCTGACCAGTCCACCCATGCTAATACTCTTTCTGTTGACGAGAAGGTGCTACCCCTCCCTTTTCCCAGCCTCCAAATCTAACCCATCCTTCCTGTCCAGCTCAGACTTTACCTCTTCCTCCAGAAAGCCTTCTCTGATCCCTGAGCCAACAGTCTTTTCTCCAGGCGGTCCAGTTGCTGAGAACTTAGCTCCCAGTGTCCCCTCTTGTTAATTATAACTTGGTAGTGAAGTCCTGGCTCTTCAACCAGACTACAGCCCTGGGGTGGTGTCAGTATTCATCTCTGCATCCCCAGGGGCACTCGGCAAATGTCTATTGGTGAGTATTATTTTCTGCAGTTTGGAATGCTCCAGTCAGCGGAAGGACAAAGAGAAAGGGTTGAGGATTAGGCATGGCATCTGGCCCTGAACCCCAAGAAGGCTGGAGAATGGACTCCTTTGATGCACATATGGTTCGTGTGAATCCACTGGTCACAGTCCCAGGCCACCAAGCTGAGAACTGGAGAGGGCCTGAGCTGGCCGGTTAGGCTGGGTCGAGTTGGTTTTATTTTAAGTCTGAAGGCTCCAATTCCCCAGGAAATTCAATTTAGAACCATGAACAGGAATGTGACGCCCCAGTGCTGGGCAGAATTCTGCTTGTGGGTTAAGAAGCCAGTCTCTTGGGGCTGACAGGGGTGGGTGGAGAGGAGGCTTCTGGGGAGTCAAGGGTGTGGGGGCTTGGTCACCTGCCCCAACCAGATCTGCCCAGGGTCCCCCTGTGCCCTGTCTGCATCTTGGGTGGCTGAGGAAGGGGGCCAATTTGCTCCCTGGCTGTCTCGCCAGCAGGGCCCCCAGGGGCAGTGGGCAGCGCTATGGCCTTGCTGTTCTGTCAGTGCTCAGCGAGCAGAGCATGGGGGATTCTGGTCTGGGATTCAGGCGCCTGTGGGGTTTTGGCTGGGTGTCCTGCGGTTTGGGCTTCCTGGGCAGCAGGCTCATTCTCCCAAGGCGGTGGCAGAACGAGGCCTTGAGTTATGAAAGCCACATTGTCTGGTCCGGCCCTGGCTGGGGAGGGGGTTTGCTGGGGCGCTGAGGGGCCTCAAGTTACAGCTCACAGCTTACCCCTCTTAGTTGCTCACCCTGGCCCCTGCGCTAAGCATCTTGGATCCCCTCCCCTGGCTGCTGGGGCTGAGAATGGGTCAAACAAGGGAGGAAATCTTGGAAGGAGGTAGTGGAGGAGAGAGCAGAGAAAATGGTTGAGGGGAGGAAGAAAGCCAGGGAAAACCTGGGAGGATAGCGGGGCAGGAGGCAGAGGAAGAGATGAGGGGGAAGAGAGGACTTGAAGGACAGGGAAGTTTCCCAGACACAGAGAAAGACCCCTCCAAGCCCCTGGCCCCTAGCATTCCCTCCAGGCTGAAGGAGCCCAGTTCTTAGAGGAGCTTATTTCCCAGAAGTCTCCACTGCAGGGGCCCCGCAGAGAGAGGAGGGAATCTGAGGCTTGGCCAAGATGGGCTGCAGACACATTGGTCTCCTCTACGTGCTGGTTGCTGGCCAGGCATCTCCCTCTAGTCCTCACTCCAGCTGAGGGGACCCCCCCACCTCCAAAATGGGGACGCACACCAAGTAGATGGGGAGCTGAGACAGGCAGCTCCAAACAGGCAGACAAGCCACCAAGGCGGATGTGGAGACCGAGGCCAGAGAGGGGAAGGAACCTGTCTACAAGACACAGGGAGCTAGTGTCAGAGGTCCAGGAGCTCAAGGAGGAGAGGAAGAGAGAATGGGGCTGGGGAGGAGGAAGGCAAAAAATTGAATTAACCTAGAAGGGGGATACAAGTCATGGGATCTGGGCCTCACTCCTGCACCCCGTGTCTTTGAACAAATCCCAGATGGTCCTGACTTTTCCTTGGTCCTGACTTCCATTGTAGGCCTCAGCTTAGGCATGTGGACGGTGGTGGGGAGACAGAGCCACAGCCAGCAAGGTTCCTACTCCAGCTCCCTCAGGGAGTCGATAAAGTACTCTGGTACCTTAAGAATCTCAGGTAGACGACAGACCCAGTGAGGCAGAGAAGAGGTACTTCACTCAGACAGTCGGTTGGGGTGAGTGTGTGTGTGTGTGTGTGTGTGTGTGTGTGTGTGTGTGTGAGAGAGAGAGAGAGAGAGAGAGAGAGAGAGAGAGAGAGAGTGAGAGTGTGTGTGTGTGTGTGTCTGCACGGTAGGGCGCAGGGACTGGCCGCATGGGAGGGAAGGCGAAGGAGACGAGATGGCAAGAAAGAGGGGAGGGCTGGGTCCGGTAGCTGCTCATGGCAGACAAAAGTTTTCGGGAAGCGCACGGCTCTGGCAGGGCTGGGGGAAGGGAAGGACAGAAAGACTCAGACAGCCCCCTCCAGGCCCCCATAAATATTTACACACTGGGCAGAAACGGTTGGGACACAAATCCCAGACGGACGGACACCGCGGTGTGTGTGCGAGTGTGCGCGCGCGTGTGTGTCTGGTGTTGGGCGTGGAGGGTGTTGGAGCCAACTTGGCGCAGCCGCAGCCTCGGTTCCGGGCCCTGCCCCCCTCACCCAGCCCTCCACTCTCGTTGGATCGGACCCGACTTCTGGTCCCCACCCCCACCAAGCTCCCGGGAGCCCTCTCCCCGCGCCTCAGAGGGGAGGGAGGAGAAACTATCAGCACCCCCTTCGCCGCCCACCCCGCTGGCGTCTAGTTTTGCTCGCCCTTCCCGGTCCTACCTGGGG
>NW_007249851.1:1195379-1196416 GCF_000164805.1 Carlito syrichta
ACGTCTGTCCGCGGGGCGCCCGAGGCCCGAGCCCCCACAGGAAGCCGGCTCGGCGCGTTTCCTCCGCCTCTCAGAGCGGGGCCCCAGTCGCCCCAGATCTCCGCCCCCCGAGGCCCGGAGCCCCCGGCTGTGCGCTCCCTTCGCCTGCCCTAAACTCTGCAAAAGTTTGCGGAAAATCAGGAGAAAGAGAGAGACCACACCCACCTCGGGCCCACTGTCTGAGTAGCTGCAGCCCCCAAATCTCGTTGCCCCAAAGATGGGAGCGATCGAGTTCCGCAGGCACCCTTTGCCCACCCCTGGGTCTCCGCCCGGGTCCTAAGCCGGGTGCTCAGGGTCCACAGACCACGCGCCCACCCCGCCAGAAGTTGTCCGTCCGGGAAATCCGGTTAGTGACTATCCACCCTCCCGGTCCCTATGGAAGCTCCGGGCATCCCTAATCCCCCTCCCCCGTAGCCGTGCGTGGGAATTTGTGTCAGAAAACCGACTTTTGAGGCCAAGAGAGGTTCTCCGAATTCAGCCCTTCTTTGGGCTCCAGACTGGACTCCGAGGCCTCCGAAGATGAGAGTGCGTGGAGAGGGGGAGGGCGGGCATCTGGCCCGGCGCGGCACATCTGGAATTGTGAGCCATGGTGGGAGGAAGAAGCCGCTGCCAGGCAGTCCGAGGGGGCTCGGGGACCCCCAGCGAGATCCCGGGACCTGGTCCCCGAAAGTGGGGACGAGCACGGAGCCCGCAGCCCTCCAGGGGGGCTGGGCGGGCCCGTGGGATGGTCCTCAGGTGGGGCCGCCCGCCGGGTGACGGCGTCTCGGCCACGCTTGACCGGACAGCCCAGGAGCCGCGCCTGGGCTCCCCGCCGCGGGAGCTGCGGGCAAGCAGGAGGGCGGCGGCGGCGTTGGCGGCGCCGGGCACCTCTCCCAGTCCCGCGTCCAGACTGGGTGGAAGCGGGGAGCTGGGACGCAGAGCGCGGCGCTAGGAACTCGGGGATTCTTCTCGGGCTTCCCCAGGCCCCGCAGTCGTTACTTACGGCGCTCGCAGGTCCT
>NW_007249851.1:1196890-1198502 GCF_000164805.1 Carlito syrichta
TCCTGGCACGGGCTGAGTCACCGGACGGGACGCGCCGAGCCCGGGCTTGGCGGCGGCCGCATTCTTACCTGCTTACCTGGGCGCGCGGGCTGGGCCTCACCCGCCTCCGAGGCAGCCGCGGTCTCTCCCTCTGCCCTTTCCCGCGTGTAGGGCCTCCTCCCTAACCGCAGACCCAGCGCTGTGCCCCTCCCCTTCGTTTCTCGGTCTCGGTCCAGGGCCCCTAAACTCTGGACCAACCCAGTCCCAGAGTCTTGCTGTTAAGTCGCCTGCTTGATCTCAAAAGTCCTCTGAATCTGGCCCAGTACTAATGTCTGCTTTGTTGGAGACGTGAAATATGCTTTAAATTTAATCCCACATGCTGGTTACACAGGTGTGCTCAGTTTATAAGGACGCGGCGGGCAGAACATTTATGGTACAAGCACTTTTTTTTGGTGTGACTATCATGCTTGAATAAAAAGTTTTTAAAAATCAACGCTCGGCCGGCCTCGGCGGCTCAGCCTGTAATCCCAGCATTTTGGGAGACTGAGGCGAGTAGATTGCCTGAGCCCGCGGGTTCGAGACCAGCCCGGGCAACTTGGTGAGCCCTTGTTTCTACAGTAAATTTAAAAAATTAGCGGGGGGCACAGTAGCGTGCACTGTAGTTCCAGCTACTTGGAAGGCTGAGGCGGAAGGATCGCCATAGCCCAGTAGGTCGACGCTGGGGTGACTGTGAGTGTGCCACAGTACTCCAGCCTGGGTGATGGAGTGAGATTCCAACTCAAAAAAAAAAAAAAAATCTACACTCAATAAAAGCAACATTCCAGGACAGCACATCATGGGGTGATGGCCAGGCAGTGGGCCTTGGCATGGGACCAGGTCAGATCCCAGCTGCACCATCCACGGTTGCTTTGGGGGAGTCCCTCTGCTTCTCTCAGGAGGAATGCTCACTGAAGCCCTCAATGTGTAACTGGAAGGCTTCATTGTTTTCCGGGGCCAAGACCAGGGTGAGGTAAGTGAGACACTCGCCTGGGATGGGGGTGCAAATCTCAGGGGGGCTAAGGTAAGTCATATTTTAAGGCAATATTGTTAAAAACCAAATGGGCAAACTATAGTTCTGCAGGCTAGCTGCCTAGTTTTATAAATAAAGTTTTATTGGAACCAGGGCTAGGATTAGGGTGGAGTGAGTATTACAGGATCATGTAAGTTCAGGGTCAGATCCTATTTTTATTGAAAATGCTCAGCTAGTCGAGGTGGCCTGTGATCACAGCACTTTGGGAGGCCAAGGTGGGAGGATTACTTGAGACCAGGAATTCCAGACCAACTTGGGTAAAGTGGCGAGACCTCATCTGTGTCAAAAATTAAATAATTAGCCGAGCATGGTAGCACGTGCCTATAGTCCCAGCTACTCAGGAGGCTGAGGTAGAAGGATCACCTGAGCCCAGGAAGACAAGGCTGCGGTGAGACGTGATTGGGCCACTGCAATCAAGCCTGGGCAATAAGTAAGACACTGTCTCAAAAAACAAAACAAAACAAAAAATAAAATGCTCACATTTTGTTCATTGTGGACTTTTTGCTTTTTTTTTTGAGTTGGAGTCTCACTCTGCCGCCCAGACTGGAGTGCAGTGGCCGCTCC
>NW_007249851.1:1198838-1211568 GCF_000164805.1 Carlito syrichta
CTCACCTCAGCCTCCCAAAGGCGCGGGATTACAGGCTGAGCCACCGAGCCCGGCTATATTGGTTTATCTTAATGACCGAGTTTTTTGATGCCCCCTAAGTCTTGCCCCTGAACCAGGTACCTCACTCACTCTAGGCTTAGTCTCTTCCTGAAGAACCTATCCAGGATGCCAGGGTACATGAATAGAGGTCAAAGATGTCCGCCCCCAACACACACACTCACCCCCAGTAGGCTCTGCACCTAAGCCCAGGTCCAGCTTTCTTGGGGACCACTCCCACTGATCAGTTCAGAATAAAATTCTTATGATGGCTTTCACCTCCATGAGCTGGGCCCCACCGGCCTTGACCTTCATCTTCCTTAATCTCCTCACTTATTCGTTTCCTTTTTAAAAATTTGGGGGGCATGTCCTCACCTCAGGGCCTTTGCACTTGTTCTTCCTTTTGCCCAGAATGTGCTTCCCCTAGATATCCACATGGTCCTTTTCTCATTTCCTTTGCTGCTGCTGCTGCTGCTGCTGCTTCTTCTTCTTCTTCTTCTTCTGGTTGAGTGCTTTATTTTAATTCTGTGAATTAATTGACCAGTGAAAAGGCTAAACTGGATTTCTTCCTTTTGCTTATTAATTTTTAATTTTAAAGATGTAGGGTACAATTCAGAGTTAGGTATACAAATTGCTTACGTTACCTTCTAAAAAAGGCCATCCTAGACCCCTCACACCATTTTATTATTCTTAACAGACTTTTTCACCACTTGACCTGTTATGTAAGGGAGAACCCCCCTAAAAAAACATCGAATTATATTTTTTTGGTGGGGAGGACGGGCCCCTTAGAGTACAGGCTTCCCCTGCTAGGTAAGTGTTCTAGTAACCTATTAGCATCAATGTACCAGCGAGTGTTGTTGGGAGAGGCTGTGTTTGGCTTCAGTACATTTTTTTGGAGACTCTTTCAACATGTTTGCCCATTTCATGACGGATGATTAACAGATGCACCTGCCCACACCGCGCTGGATGTCCGGCATTTTTAAAAAATCCAAAACAGCACGACCCCTGTGCCCCATCCTCCCTATTCACCCAATCTCACCCGGAGCACCACTTTTTGGTTTCCCTGGATGAGAAAAGTCCTCAGAAGGAAATGTTTTTACCGACGTGGAAGAGGTGCAACAAAAAACGGCAGAAGCACTCAAAGGTATCAAAATTGACAAGTTCAGAAACTGTTTTGAGCAGTGGAAAAGGTGTCTCGATAGGTGCATTGCATCACATGGAGAGCACTTTGAAGGTGATGAAAATTTAAACACGTAAGAATAAAAACCACAATTTTTAAAATAAATCAATTTCAAGGTTTGTTTTTTTGTCCCCTCTCATATATTTGCTCATTTCTTGGTGGAGTGGAAGCTCCCTGAGCGTGGGGACTTTGGTTCGTCCTCTAGTGTATCCCCTGGAACTGTGTCTGCCACAGACAGCCCAACATGTTTCCTGTTTTGCGGGTGGGAAACAGAGGCCAGAGAGGGGAAGGGGTCATGCAAGCCTTGTAGTGAGTTGGTGGTGATACCTGACTAAATTCCAGGTTTCCAGATTCCTGACTCAGTGCTCCTTCCTGCCCTCCAGGCAACAAAGGTGACAGTAATTCCTTGCATAAGTTCTCCCCTCACAACACCCTCCCAAAGTAGAGCAGACCAGCTCACAACTGCCCCCGCGCAGTCCTTCACAGCACGCTCACAAGGCCTGGCCCAGCCCCAGCCCCTGGCACCCACCCCTCCTCCTGGCCAGCAGAACACACAGCTCTTCCTCCACTTCCTGTCTCTGGCAGAGGGCCAGCTGGCGGCTGGGCTGGGCTCTGCAGCTGGACCGCAGCTGTGGTCTCAGCGCCCTGGGGAATGGGGCAGGACACTGTGTCTGGGAGAACAGGACCCTCCCAGAAGAGGGGTGTGTGAGGGGGTGTGTTTGTGTGGGGTGGTGGAGAGGCTACTGGGTAGGGATTGAGAAACCCCAGCTCTTTCCCTCCAGCCTCCTCCCGGATGGGTACTCAACAGGGAAAAGGGCTCTAACCCTCCCCCTTCCTGCAGGAAAGGGCATGTGACGGGGTGAAGGGAACTCTGGGCCCCAGGACTGACTCTAACCCTCCTAGACCCCTGGTGATGGGCGACAATGGTGGCACGTCACAGTCAGCAGTCACAAATTGAGCATGTTTTTGTTGTTGTTGTTGTTTGTTTGTTTGTTTGAGTTGGAGTCTCACTCTGTCGCCCCGACTGGAGTGCAGTGGCCGCTCCCGGCCACCGCAGCCTCGATCTGCTGGGTTCCGGCCATCCTTCCGCCTCAGCCTTCCAAGGAGCTGGAACTACAGGCGTGCGCTACCATGCCCAGCTAATTTTTTGATTTATTGTAGAGATGAGGTCTCGCCTGCCCAGGTAGGTCTAGAACCCGCAGGCTCGGGTAATCCACTCACCTCAGCCTCCCAAAGGCGTGGGATTACAGGCTGAGCCACCGAGCCTGGCTTCAGCATGTTTTATATCAAGAGCCTTACTAGATACTTCTAGATCTGTTGCTTCCTTTAATGCCCACAACAGTCAGGACAGTTATTAACCCCATTTTACAGACGAGGATGGTGAGGGGAGGGAAAATGACTTGTCCACTATTAATGAGTGGAGCTGGGACTTGCATCATGTTTTCTGAAGCCAAATGCTGTGCTCATTCTAATCCCAGGCATGGCCATTAGCATGTAGAGGGGACGGTGATGTCTTCCTTGGGGTTCCTTCCCCCCAAGCTGGTTGCTGAAGATGGAGACATGGTCCTCTCCATCCCCCTTCGACCTCACTGATGTTGGGGTACCAGGAACTTGGCAAGGTATAGTAGGAAGAGCAGGGCTTGGTTTGGTGTCATGGAGACCCAGTTTGCATCATGGCTCAGTCACTTCAACCTCCCTGGGTGATTTTGGGCAAATCGCTTTGGGCAACATTGTTGGCGCTCAGTCACTAGGAGCTCTCTTGCCCACCACCTCCCTCCCCAGTGCTCACCTTGCAGTGAGAGAGGGGAGCCCAGAGGGTGACATTTCTATTGTTCTGAGTTTTACTTATAAAACCTTACAATGTGCTTACTATGCAACAGGTACAGTTCACAGCCCTTTATGTGAATTAACCAATTTAATATTCACGATATTAAAAACCAATTGATATTCAATACCAGCTGGGCTCGGTGGCTCAGCCTGTAATCTCGCACTTTGGGAGGCTGAGGTGAGTGAATTGCCTGAGCCCGCGGGTTCGAGACCCGCCTGGGCAACTTGGTGAGACCTCATCTCCACAATAAATCAAAAATCAGCTGTGTGTGGTAGCGCTCGCCTGTAGTTCCAGCTACATGGAAGGCTGAGGCGGAAGGATCGCCGGAGCTCAGCAGGTCGAGGCTGTGGTGGCCGGAAGCGGCCACTGCACTCCAGTCTGGGCGACAGAGTGAGACTCCAACTCAAAAAAAAAAAAAAAAGGAAATTCAATACCTACACTGTCCCCATTTCACAGATGAGGAAACTGAAGCATAGAGAGGATAAGCAACTTGCATAAATCCCTCAGTCCTTCACCCCCATCCTCCCCACACTGCCTTCCACATGCCTCACCCCAGCACCATCTTCCCTAGGGGTAAGAAGGCTCAAGTCATGATCTTCCGTTCCCATTTTAGGATATCTCCCCCTTCATCCCTGTGGTCAGTTAAAACTCTTCAGGTGTTCATCATGCACAATGCCTTCAGGCAGTAGCCTCCACTTTTTTTATTTTTTATTTTTTTGAGTTGGAGTTTCCACTCCACCCCCCGGGCTGGAATACAATGGCACGCTCACAACCACCACAACCTCGACTTGCTGGGCTCAGGTGATCCTTCCGTCTCAGCTTTCCAAGTAGCTGGAACTAGGCGCGCACTACCACACCCAGCTAATTTTTGACTGATTGTAGAGATGAGGTCTCACCAAGTTGCCCAGGCTGGTCTCGCACCTGTGGGCTCAGGCAGTCCTCTCACCTCGGCCTCCCACTTTTTTTTTTAAGCAATTCAACTTTATAACAACTTTAAATAAGCCTGTTAAAATTTTCCGAACAGTGTCAGCATTTGACTTTAAAAGAATACTTTATTTTTTAGAGCAGTGTTAGGTTCGCAGCAATATTGAGCAGAAAGTACAGAGTCCTGATATATCCCCTGCCCCCACATGTCCGCAGCTGCCCACCATCAATATTCCCCACCAGAGTGACATATTTGTTACCATCAATGAACCTACATGGTCCTATCATTGCCACCCAGAGTCCATGGTTTATACTGGGACACCCTCTTGGTTGTACAGTCTGTGGGTTTTGACAAATATATAATGACCTGTATCCACCGTTAGAGTATCACATAGTGTAATTCCACTGCCTTACAAATCCTTTGTGTTCTGCTTATTCATTCCTCCCTTTCCCTAATCCCTGACAACCACTGATCTTTACTGACTCCATAGTTTTGCCTTTTCCAGAATGCCACACAGTCAGAATCATACAGTATGTAGCCTTTTCAGATCAGCTTCTTTCATTTTGTAACATGCATTTAAGGTTCCCCTATGCCTTTCATGGCTTGATAGCTCATTTTTTTTTTAGCACTGAGTAGTATTCCATTGTATGGGTATACCATAGTTTATTCATCCATTCACCTATTGAAGGACATCTTGATTGCTTCCAAGTTTTGGAAAGTATTAATAAAGTTTCTATGAATATCCACATGCAGGTTTTTGTGTGAATATAGATTTTCAACCATTTGGATAAATATCAGGGAACACACATGGTGAGAGCATGCTTAGTTTTGTAAGAAACTACCAATATGCCTTCCAAAGTGTCTGAATCATTTTGCATTCCCACCAGCAGTGAATGGGAGTTTGTGCTATTTCACATTCTTGCCAGCATCTGGTATTGTCAATGTTTTGGATTTTTTTCTTTTCTCATTTTTAGATGTATCTCATTGCTTTAATTTATATTTTTCTAATGACATATGATGTTGAGTATCTCTTCACATCCTGTTTGCCATCTGTACATCTTCTTTGGTGAGATGTCTGTTCTGGTCTTTTGCACATTTTAAAATCAGGTGGTTTGTTTTCTTATTGTTGAGTTTTAAGTGTTATTTGTATATTTTGGATAGCAGCTCTTTATCAGATATGTCTTTTGTGGATATTTTCTTCCAGTCTATCTTGCTTTCTCATTCTCTTGATAGTGTCTTTTACGGGGCTGACATTAATTCAGTCCAGTCTATCAATTATTTGTTTCATGGACCATTCCTATAGTGAGATTGTATCTAAAAGGTCATTGCCAAACCCAAAATCATCTAGATTTTCTCCTGTGTTATCTTCTAGGAGTTTCATAGTTTTACATTTTGCATTTCAATTTATGACTCATTTTGAATCAATTTTGAATCAATTTTGTGAAGGGTGTGAGGTCTGTGTTTAGATTCACTTTTTTTTGCATGTGGATGTCCAGTTGTTCCAGCTCCATTTGTTGAAAAGACTGTCTCTGCTCTATTGAATTGCCTTTGCTCCTTTGTCAAAGATTGGTTGACTGTATTTATATGGGTCTATTTCTGAGTGCATGATTCTGGTCCATTGATCTGTCCGTTCTACCAATATCACACTGCCTTGATTACTGTGGATTTATAGTAAGTCTTGAAGTTGGGCTATGTCAGTCTTCCAACTTGGAAGACTTCTTCAATATTATGTTGGAGCCGGGCTCGGTGGCTCAGCCTGTAATCCTGCGCTTTGGGAGGCTGAGGTGAGTGGATTGCCTGAGCCCATGGGTTCGAGACCCGCCTGGGCAACTTGGCAAGACCTCATCTCTACAATAAATAATAATAAAAAAAATTAGTCGGGTGTGGTAGCACGCGCCTGTAGTTCCAGCTACTTGGAAGGCTGAGGCAGAAGGATCGCCGGAGCCCAGCAGGTCGAGGCTGCGGTGGCCGGGAGCAGCCACTGCACTCCAGTCTGGGGGACAGAGTGAGACTCCAACTAAAAAAAAAAAAAAAATCATGTTGGCTGTTCTGGATCTTTTGCCTCTCCATAGACAAACTATTTTTCTACAGCTTTATTGAGATACAATTTATAGCTATTACAATTCATCTATTTAAAGTATACAGTTCAATGGGATTTGGCATATTATATCACTGTTTTAAATCACAGTAAAATGTATACAGCATAAAATTTCTTATTTCAACAATTCTTAAGTATACAATTCAGTAGCCAATAATTGCATCCACAATATTGTGCAACCAGTGCCACTATCTGTTTCCTAACCCTATTCATCACTCCAAACAGAGACTCTGTAACTTAGGCAATAACTCCCAGTATTCATTTCTTAAAGCTGCGTGACAAAGGACCACAAACTGGGTGGCAGGAAATAGCAGCACTTTATTGTCTCCTGGTTTTGGAGGCTAGAAGTTCAAAATCAAGATGTGGGCAAGGTCACACTTTCTTTGACAGCTCTAGGGGATAATCCTTCCTTGTCTCTCCGGGCTTCTGGTGTTTGCCAGCAGTTCTTGAAGTTCCTTGGCTTGTAGATGCATTGCTTCAGTCACGTGGCTGTTTTCTCCCTGTATGTCTTCACATCATTGTCTCTCTATACATGTTTGTGTCTCTGTCCAAATTTCCCCTTTTCATAAGGACATCAGTCATGTGGGCTTAGGGCTTGCTCTGAATGACCTCATCTTAACCCGGTTAAATCTGTAAAGGCCTTATTTCCAAGCAAAGTCGTATTCTGAAGTACAAGAGGGTAGGACTTCGTATCTTTTTGGGGATATACAATTCAACCCATAATGCTCCCCATTCCTCCGTTACCCCAGCCTCTAGTCACCTTTCATATACTTTTTGGCTCTATGAATTATAGATTCTAGATATTTTATATAAGTGATACACAATATTTGTCCTTTTGTATCTGACTTATTTCACTTAAGTTGTCAAGGTTCATTCACATTGTAGCATGTGGAAGAATGTTATTTTTTTTAAATGGATGAATAATATTTCTTTGTATGTATATGCCACATTTTGTTTATGTATTCATCTGTTGATAGATATGGGTTATGTCCACCTTTTGACTACTGTGAATAATGGTGCAGTGAACACTGGTATACAACTATCTATTTGAGCCGCCTTACTTCCTCCAAACTATTTTGACAGAGTACCTATATCAATACTAATACTGATTAATGCTAATATGTATCTATTTACTTATAATACTAATACTAATATGTATCTATTGACTTATAAGTTATATACATGCATATATTGTGCTAATATAATATACACTGGAAATGTACATCAAAGAAGAAAAGTGAAAAGGTGAAACAAAAAGTAAGCATAAGTGAATCTACTATAAACAGAAGTAATACAAATGTATGTTTTTTCCTGAACCCCACTTTGAACACAATGGTGTGCTATTCTTCCTGAAGGAATATGTGTATTGGGCAGACAGGCTTGCCTTAACTTATTGATTATAGCTTTTTCCAGATCCCATATTTCTTTGACAATCTATGAAAGCTATGAGCACCTCTCCAAAAACCTCCCTCTTGAGTAAACATGAACATTTCCAAGTTTGGGAGATTCCTAGACCCGAGAAAGTCCCACTGAAGGTTATTTGGCTTAATTGAAAGGACTATCCCGGGGTGGAAGTTCAAGCATCTATGTGGAGTGGCATTTGAGAATGGGGAGAGAGAGATGTACTGTGTGGCCCTTTTCTGAGTCTGTAGGTTTTTTTTAAAGGCAGTGTGATGTTGTTGAAGAGAATAAATAAAGTAAAATAGTTGGAAAGGATAAAACGTGAGTTGAGTCAGATCATCTGAAAGTACTTCCTAATAGCCTAGAGAATAAGACAAGATTGCAGGTAAGGATAGGAGGTGGGAGAATTGGGGCAGGGAGAGTATTGGGTGGGAGGTTTTTGTGCATCCTGGTCTTTGAAGATGTTCATGGACTTTAGTTGGGGTGATAGGATGTCTGGCCTAAAGCAGTCAAGCCAGTGGGTAGGATGATGTCAGATTCCCACTAAGGGGAAAATCACTGAGAGTTTGGATTTGGGGTTTTCTTTCTGCTTTGGTCCTTGCAATTGGAAGAAGCAAAGCACTTTCACATTTGTCACCTCATTTATTGCTATCAATATCAATTAGTGTCCAATCAGGAAAACAGAAACCATTCTAGGTACTTCAAGGAGAAGGCCGTTTAACATAGGGAATTGGTTACAAATGCTTAGAAGGACAAATCAGCAAAAGGGAGAAGGTAATGCTCTGAGGCTAATGCCACCATCCCTGGGCTGGAACCCACATGCCCACACTTCCTGTGGAGCAGCGGGAAGCACCTCTACTACTACTACCGCTGCAACAGCACAGCTGCTCTGAGTAGTGACCGGGTGCCTGCGCTCCCACCGATGCTGCTAAAATGTCTACTTCAGAGGCCACTATTGCTGTTGCCACTGCATAAGTTACCCCCTCAAAGCAGAGAAAGCTGTTTCTCTCTCCTTCATCCCTTCCCATCCTTTATCCCACTGGCATTACCTAAATGGAGTTTGGGAAGTATAGTTTGCAGACTTCTGGCCTCCAAAGCACACAGAAGAGAGAGAATGAAGTTGAGTTCACAGACACAGAACTGGCCTGATGTCACAGTAGCTAACGCAGACACTCCAGCCTCTTTTTTCCCCTGGAAACATAATTACTCTGTGTTAACTGCTTTACAGTCCTGAAGTAAAGTCATTGTTTACAAGTGTGTTTTATGTCTTCCCTCACTAGACTATGACCTCCTTGAGGACAGGGTGCTGTCTTGTCCACTACACTTTCTCCAACACTGAGAACAGGTATCAAGCCTGTGTGCAGAAAATGTTCTCCCTGACTGCTATGTCCTCTCTCAAGTAGAGAGAGTGTTCTTCACTTTTAATGTACAAAGAAACCAAGGTTCGGAAGGTTATGACTTGCCCAAAGGAACCCAACTACCATGACATGCCTGCCTGGCTAGCCTCAGGAAGGCTTTGGGCGAGGACAGGGCTGACTCCCTGCCACGCCTCCCCAGCCTGACTAACCCAAGCAGGCTATGAGCCAAGATGTGGGTGACTCTTTCATGTTTCCATGTGCTCTTGGAGCTGAGACCAAGAAGCATTGACTCAGCTGTGACCTCCTCAGGGCAGGTAACTTCCTTCTGCTCCAACAAATAGGCCATCCCCATGGCTCGGCCAAAAAGTCATGATGGAGGTCAGGTAATCTAACAGCTGAGGCAGGGACTGGGGAGACAGGAGCCAGTGCCTGTGCTGGCCCCCCTCCTCTGTTCCCCAGGGTGGAACTCTTAACCACAGAGCCGCTGCTATACTTATAGTGACCATATTTCCCAAACCAGAAATTTGTACACATGGTTAGACACATATGACTGTCTTTAGGAGAGAAATGGGAGACAGTATTAGAAATAGTGTCTATCCTAGGGTTTCTCAACCTCAGCACTGTGTGGGGGCAAGATGAGCCTTTCTTGTGGGGGTTGTCATGTTCATTGTAGGGTGTTTAGCAGCATCCATGGCCTCTACCACTATATACCAGTAGCACCCATCTTCAGCCTCCAGTTATGACCACCCAAAATGGCTCCAGAGACTGACAAATGTTCCCTGGGCAGGGCAGGGACAATGGGTGCAAAAAGCACTCCTGGTTGAGAAGCACTGGTCTATCCTCAAGGCACTGGATGTATTCCATGCTGGACATGCCCATTGACCTGGAGGTGGTACCAGTTTGGTAGAAAAATATAGCTCCTGCCCCTCAAAGGCGAGAAGCACAGTCCTATCACCAGTCTTTCCCTGTAGGGAAGAGGTAGAGTCCTGCCTGTGGGGAACTTCTGGGCTAGTGAGGGAGATTGAACAGTCCTTAGAGAGGCAGAAGATCATGGTGGTTAAGAACATGCACTTTGGCACCATCATGCCTGAATTCAAATCCAAGATACCACATTACACTTAGTTGTCATGTCTCCTTTGACTCCTTTTGGCTGTGACAGTTTCTTAGGCTTTTCTTGCTTCTGACGGCCTTGAGAGATTTGAGGAACATTGGTCAGGTATATTGTAGGATGAAACTCTACAGGAATTTGCCTGATGTTTCACTTAGACTGGGATTGGGGATTTTTTGTGAGGAAGATTGTAAAGGTAAAGTCTGATTCTCATCCTATCATGTCAATAGCACATATATAACTTATGATGACCTAATGTTGACCTGGGTCATTTGGCTGAGGCAGTGTTTGTCAGATTTCTCTAACTGTAGAGTTACCACTCATATCCTCTCTTCCTGACTGTACTCTTTGGAAGGAAGTCACTATGTGCAGCCCACATATAAGGAGCGAGAAGCCTCAAAAGGTTTTTGTGAAGGTTGAATAAGTTTAGAAATGTGGAGTCCTTAGAGCAGTGTCTGGCATGGGGCAAATGCTACATAATGATTTGAGTATGATGATGGGGAGGTGGTCTGGAGGGGAGCTCAGACAGTACCAGCATAGAAAACATACTTAGGACATCTTGTAAGATAGTCCACTGTGTTAGGCAGGACAGTGGTTCCCCAAAGATGTCCCAGGAATTTATGAGTGTGTTACCTTATATGGCAAAAGGGACTTTGTAGATATGATGAAGTGTGTGGACCCTAACATGGGAAGATGACCCTAGATTTTCCAGGTGGGCCAATTTAGCCACATAAATCTTTTAAAGTAAAGACCCTTTCCTGACTGTGACCAGAAAGAGGATGACAGAAGGTCAGAGACATGCAGCATGAGAAGGACTTGACTTTCCATGGCCAGCTTTGAAGATGGAGGGGGGCATGGGTCCAACTCTGCCAACACCTTCCATTTAGCCCCATGAGACACGAGATGGGCCTCTGACCTACAGAACTGTGAGATAATAAGTTTGCATTGTTCAAAGCTGCTGATGCAATTATGGCAGCAGTAGGAAACTAATACATGTGCTGACAAGCATGGCGCTGGAAGTGGAAACAGTTCTCAAGCAAAAATTACTACTTACTAACATCAAATGAATCAGCCCTCATTCCCTGCAAACTCAGTTCTTCCCAACAATAACAACAACCACCAGAAAATACTGATGATGAGTCTAGCAGTTCTTGAAAGCCGACTTCACGTGAAGCACTTCGCGAGGACTGTTTAAATCGTTGTGCCATTTCATGTTCACACTGTACCATATCCTCTCTGTACTTATAGTACAGATTGAGGGAGAGACCTCTTGCCCTTCTTCCCTCCCAGGTCAGCTCATTGCTGATAATGAACTCTCAACAAGCCAAAGTAATCTCTTCAGTAAGCTGAAGTCCCTTTAAATCCCAAGAGTTAGTTGGAAAAGTTGTGCTTGCTATCTTAGAGGCCTCAGCCCAAGACTATCTGAAATACAGTCCTTGTATATTTAGCAGAACATTACCAGAATATCTGGAACACCCTGCAACCATTCATTCATCAATAAACGTCCATTAAGCACCAACTATTAAGCCCCAACCCTCAAGAAGCTCAAGTTCTATGGGGAGAGTGAGACACAAACAGGCATAACTATAACCTGGGGCAATGTGGGGTTGTGGCTTTCAGGAAGCATGTCATGGTTCTTTCACTGGGAAGGAGGTGCCAGGCTGTGGGATTCTGTGGCTTCAAGGACGTGGTGTGTTTAAGCTGAGCCTTTAAGAATAAGTAGGCTTCACTAAACAGAGATTTTCTCAATGGCATTTCAGGTAGGACAAACAGCACAAGCAGAGGCTCAGAGGAAGGGAAACAGAGGATTGTGGATCTTTTACTTCTCACGGCATCCTTATGGAGTAGGTATTATTATTATCCCTGTTTTACAGAAGAATAAACTGAGGCACAGAGCAGTTGCATGACCTGCCTTTGCCTACACTCAGCTTATAAATGGTAAGCTGGGCTTGCAACTGCAGTCTGACTCCAGAGCTCCTGCTCTTAATCTTTTTCTCACACCCGCTGGGAAAGGCAAATTTAGCAGGATGAATCAGATCATGGGAGCAAATGGTGAGATGCATGCATGCATTCCCCTTGCCAGTCAATGAATACTGATCAAACACCCACTGGGTGCCAACTCTGTGCTAGGGAAACCACGGGGACTCAGTGGCCTCCCTCAAGGAGCTCTCATCTGGAAGAGGAGGCAGATATCTGGATGGGGGCCTGCCTCACTGCTCAGTGAGCGCCCCCAAGAGATGGGCACAAGGGAAAGAAGGCATTGATGTCAAAGGCTGGCTCTCAGGGAAGCCCTTTTCAGGAGGATGGAAGAAGGAGCCAAGTCCAAGGGGAAAGTGGTCAGGAGCCAGAAGGAAGCCAAGAGGGCCAAAGCAAGCCCACTCCAACATTTGCAGGGCCTGGGAACCAACCCTAGCTCACAGCCCTCTTCTTTCTCTTCATCCTCTCAGCTTGTCTTGCAGAGTGAGGCCTCATATGAACTAGCATGCAAATGCCGGGACTCATCAAAGCTCTTGCCACACACTTCACTCATGTGCAAACCCCTGTCACTCTTCAGGCCTGAGGACACATCCCAGAGTCACACTTCACTTTCATGAGGACAAACAGAGGAAAATGAAAACGAAACAACAAAGGTGCATGGAGGTTTTGGAGGTGATGGATATATCTATTATGCTGGTTGTGGTGATGGTTTCATGGCTGTATGCATATGTCCAAAAACATCAAATTGTATACATGAAATATGTGCAGTCTTTTTTTTTTTTTTTTTGAGTTGGAGTTTCACTCCGTCGCCCAGACTGG
>NW_007249851.1:1211588-1226163 GCF_000164805.1 Carlito syrichta
TTTTTGATTTATTGTAGAGATGAGGTCTCGCCGAGTTGCCCAGGTGGGTCTTGAACCCGCGGGCTCAGGCAATCCACTCACCTTAGGCTCCCATAGGCGTGGGATTACAGGCTGAGCCACCGAGCCCGGCTTATGTGCAGTTTTTAATATATGAACAACAAAAGAAGAAAAAGGAGAAAGAGAAGGAGAAGGGGGAGTAGGAGGGGGTGGAGGAGGAGAAGGAAGAAGAGGAGGAAGAAGAAAACAAGCAGAAAAGAAAATAGATTAGTGGTCACCAGGGTTGAGGGAGGGGAAGAATAGGACGTAAATGCTAATGGTTGTAGGATTTCTTTTTGGGATGATGAATATGATTAAAAATTGGTTATAGTGATGACTCACAACTCTACGAATATACTAAAAACCATTGAATAGTATTTAAATTGATGAATTATATGATATGTGAATTAAATCTCAATAAAGCTGTTACCCAAAAAACCCCCCATATACTTGGTCATACAAAAGCTTCATTAAGCATCAAGGAATTGAAGTAACTTTTTAAAAAGAAAAAGACAGGACATACTGAGGGAGGAAGCCCTTGTAGGTTCTAGAAATGGGCTTAGGCCTGCTTGGGCAAAGAATTCCCGAATGTTGGTTACCTGGCACATGGCCTGGCAGACAAGCTATGTGCTCTAGGAGGGCGTGTTTCTTTGGCTCCATGAGCTCCTTGCTCTGTCAGGCACTCTGGTTGTCCAGGTCTAAAGGTCCTTTTGGATAGAATCAAGAAGCCCTAAGAAGAGGTTTCATCCAGGGAGCCTAAGTAGGGCAAGGGTTAAGAAGAGGCCTGCAGTTAGAAGGTGCCTTGGGCTTTGTGAGAGAGCTGTGTCTGCACAGTGGGGGTGCATAGAGATGCAGTGGGGGCATGAGGTGAGGAGAGGAAGATGGAGAGCACAGAGCGCTCTTTCAATAAATTTGGCAGTGAAAGGAAATAAAGCAAGAGGAAAGGAGCCAGAGCGGGAGGGAGCACAGAGGGAATGTTTTTGTTTGCATTTAGAAGGCAGTGGATAGGGGTATGTTTTAGTCTGAAGGAAAAGAGACTGTGAAAATAGAGATTGAAAAACCAGGGAGGAAAAAATAAAAAGGAATGAAGAGAAAGTATGACCAAAAATAATCTTTTTATCTCAACAGCCAGAGGATATGATGGCCTTACAAAAAATGAAACAACTCTCTTTCTCTGAGTGAATATGGGGGGAGATTGAAGGAGACTTAGTTGGGACGTCTTGATTGTCCTTGCAGTAATTACATTTATCGAATACTCACTATATGCTAAGCACTATTTTAGATACTAAACATGTTATATCTTACTCATTTCTCACAAAAGCCTGAAGGTCAGTACTATCATTGTCCCCTTTGTTTGACAGTAAGGAAAGCTGAGGCTCAGAGAGGATTAGAAACTGGTCCAAAGTAACATATCTAGTTATTATTGCTCTTACAAACAGACAGGAGGCCTCACACCTTGAACCTGCATGTTAGAAGTCTCTGCATGCCATAGCCACACAAAAAATAAATTTATTAACAAAGCAAGACTTTAGCTTCTGGCCATACTGAAGTGGTCATATTTACTCTCATGTCCTAAAAAAATCTAGGACTTTAGGTAAAATAGATGAAACAATGGTTTTCAGACTTTGAACAAAGGCAACCCAGGACTAAGATCTCTGAGAAAAGGGAAACAAATGAGGTGAGCCCTATAATTACCCTCGGCTCACTGCCTGAGGCAGTTTTTAGGCTTTAAGACAGGGAAGGGGAATTCAAACAGAGCTTGGATGTCTTTCTGATTGAGAAGACAGATTTAGAGTTTAAGAGGCCAGGGTGCTAGAATTTACAGGACAGAATATCAGAAAGGAGGGAGCTGAGCATATATCCAAAGATCTGCAAAGGTGTCTCCTTAAATCTTTGGCTGAGTGCTGATTTGCCCATGCATGAAAGGAAAGACTTGGGAAAGAGCCACAGAAGGCAGAGCAGTGCCTGGAGCTCATTCAAGGTTGGGATTAGTTTCTGCTCCCAACAGGCAGAATGAAAAACCCTTGTAATACATGGGATATTGGGTACGATTCTCAAAAGGGCATTGCCTTAGTAGAGGTCTAAATTAACCTTAGACTGATAGCTACTCTGTATCTGTCCTGACAAATCTTGAAAGCAGCCATAAAAAGTAAAACTCTGATTCCAAGTATGCTGACTGTGTGCCTGAACAAAGTCCACCACTACTTAAAGGAATGCAACAAAATCCAACACTAACAATGTACATTTCACAATAGTTAATATGTAGTCAAACTATAGATCAATTGCCTCATAAACATAGATGCAAACCTTCTAAACAAAATTTTAGCAACTTCAACAATTTTAAAAAGGATAATTCACTGTGACCAAGCAGAGTTGATCTCAGGAATGCAAAGTTGGTTTAATGTTTGAAAATCAACAAATTTCATTCACTATATTAATAAATGAGAAAGTGGAAACCATATGATTATTTGAATAGATACAGGAAAATCATTTGACAAAATGTATGCCTGATAAACACTCTCAGAAAACTAGGAATAGAAAGTTTCTTAGTCTGATAAAAAGGCATCTAAAACAAAAACCCCAACAAATAACCACAACAAAAAGCAAAAAGGTATGCAAAGAAGTAGAAAGTGTGACTCACAGTCAAGAGAAACATCAATCAGTAGAAACAGACCCTAAAATGAAGAGATGAATAAATTAGCAGAAAGGACATTGAAAGAGATGATATAAATATGCCTCATATATTCAAGAAGGAAAAGTATGAAAATGATGAGGAGAGAAATGGAAGTTATAAAAAATACCCAAATGTGGTTTCCAGAAATGAAACATACAGTGTCTTAAATAAAGATACACTGGATGGGATAAGAACAGATTAGAGGCCAGGTTTGGTGGCTCAGCCTGTAATTCCAGCACTTTGGGAGGCCGAGGTAAGTGGACTACCAGAGCCCACAGTTTCAAGACCCACATGGGCAACTTGGCAAGACTTTGTCTCTCTACAATAAAAAAAAAATAGTCAGGTGTGGTAATGTGCACCTGTAGTTCCAGCTACTTGGAAGACTGAGGCGGAAGAATCGCCAGAGCCCAGCAGGTCGAAGCTGCAGTGGCCGGGAGTGTGCCACTGCACTCCAGTCTGGGTGACAGAGTGAGACTCCAACTCAAAAAAAGAGAACAGGTTAGATACTGTACAAAAAATGATCAGTGATTTTAAAGATAAAGCAAAAAAAAAAAAAAAAATCCAAAATAAAATACAGAGAGAAAATGAAGGAGGGGAGGGATAAACAGATCATCAGTGACATTTGAGGTAATATCAAATAATCTAATATATTGCAATTGGAGACCTAGGTTTGGCAGGGGGATAGAAAATTATGGTTGAAGAAATAATGGCAAAGAAAGATTTCAAATGTGATGAAATTAAAATAGTAAATTCAAGAGGCTCAATTAACCCAGGCAGAAGAAACATAAAAACACACAAGAAGACACATCATAATCAAACTGCTGAAAGTCAGAGATAAAAAGAAAATTGTATAAGCAACTAAAGAAAATAGATACATCTAGTAGAGGAACAATGAAAAAGAATGACAGTCTATTTCTCACAAGAAACTATGCAAGCCACAGGATGATGGAAAGATATCTTTAAAGTATTCAAAGAAAAAAACCAATCTAGATTTCTATGAGAATGAAGGCAACATAAATAATTTTTCAGAACCAGAAAAGCTGAGATCTACACTAGCCAAAGCAAATTTGAAAAGAAGTATAAAGCAGGAGGACTAACACTAACTGATTTAAAGATTTATTAGAAAATTACAGTGTGGTATTCATGTACAGACAAATGATCAATTGGTGTTATATCATCATTTATAACTGTATTTTTTGCTTTTTAATTGCAACAGTGTTGAATATATTCAAATAAAAATTTAAAATTTTAAAGTAAATACTTTTTTTTTTGGTTGGAGTCTCACTCTGTCACCCAGACTGGAGTGCAGTGACCACTCCTAGCCACCACAGCCTCAACCTGCTGGGTTTTGGCAATCCTTCCACCTCAGCTCTTCAAGTAGCTGGAATTACAGGCGCACACTACCATGCCCGGCTAATTTTTTGATTTATTGTAGAGATGAGGTCTCACCAAGTTGCCCAGGCGAGTCTCAAACCCGCAGGCTCAGGCAATCCACTCACCTCGGCCTCCCAAAGCGCGGGATTACAGGCTGAGCCACTGAGCCCGGCTATACTTTTTTTTTTAAAGCAGGATTTATTCAGAAGACAGAAAAGCTCCCACAGTGGGAGGGGACCCGAAGGGGTTGCCCAATAATTTTAATTTTTTACATTTAGCTTAAAATGCATTTATAACAATATATTATATACTTAGAACAAAATTACACTTTATTTTTACTCTTTCATATCATTAGTACTAATATAACAATTACATAAAAATCTTGGTTATAAAAACATAATTGGTGATTTTACTGAAATTAAAATACAAAAAAGAAATGGTATAGAGTACATATATAGTCCTACATGAATTAAGGATTTTTTAATTGATTTCATGCAAATGTTACCAGTCTATCAAGAGAACACCAGACATGTGCAATATTAATTAAATTCCATGATTTTTGTATTTTGCTGTCTTTCATCATATTAAAAATATAGCTCTGCATCTGTGTGTTTGCACACACTTTTTTTGGTTATGATGAAGGTGCATTTATCATACTAGAAAGCTGGGACATATTTCATGTGATGGTTTGTTACATTTATTTGTAACTTTTAGCTATCAAGATACAGATTTAGGGGGTCTCCTTTTAACTCTTGCCCCAGGCAGTAAATGTGAGAAGTAGGGTGTGTCTGGCAGGTGATAGACCCAGGCCTTCACCCAGGTAGACTGGCCCCAGAACCCAATTATTTCCCACTTCCTGGTGTAGGGGGTGTTTGGGAAGAGTATAGCATGGAGAGGTTTCTGGAAGAGATTTGCAAAGATGCCAATGAGCCTCTGTGGGGAGTAGAATTTAATACTGAGGAGTAAAATTTCAGCTGGTGGCTCAGCCTGTAATCCGGTGCCTTTGGGAGACTGAGGTGAGTGGATTGCCTGAGCCTGCGCGTTCGAGACCCGCCTGGGCAGCGAGACTTCATCTCTACAATAAATCAAAAAATCGGCCAGGCGTGGTAGTGCATGCCTGTAATTCCAGCTACTTGGAAGGCCGAGGCGGAAGGATCGCCGGAGCCCAGCAGGTCGAGGCTTTCAGTGGCTGGGAGCGGCCACTGCACTCCAGTCTGGGCGACCGAGTGAGACTCCAACTCAAAACAAAAAAGTTTCATGGGTGAGGGAGGTAGGTAGGACATATTAAGGGTGGCAAGGGTCTGAGGGCATTGACTTTTCCTCTGGGGACAAAGACGTGTTATCAGAAATGAGCTTGTATCCTGTTGCTGAGAAGTCCTTGGGTTTTGATTCCTCTGTAGAGATGGCTGTCTTTACTTCCGCTAACTCCCTGTTGCCCTCAGGAATGGAAAGCTAGTGTCACTTGGGAATCCTAAAAATAAATGCAGGCAGGGAAAATCAAGCAAGGTACTACATTCTAACCAGATGCTCTTGCTGCCAGATACTGTTTAATTCTAAGCCAGAGATCTGCTAGTGATTGAGAGCAATTGCAAACAGGCTGCACTAAGCTATTTTTCTCTTGGATGGTGTCAAAAGAAAGGAAAGATAATTCAAAATGCCAAGTTTCTTCTTGCCATGCTCAAGGTCTACCAAATCATCTCCAGGACCCCAGTGATACAGTCCCCGTGATCTGGAAAACACCACACTGGGCCAGACTCCGAGAAGGTACTATCCTATTGGCCAAGCCAAATGTCCACCATCCACCCTCTACCACTTATTTAACTTTATGTGCTAGGAATGCTGTTTCCAAAGATGGCCCCAACAATTTCTCCTATCCCTGTGCCATATTGCTCCTTCTGCCGGGAGTTGGAGGCTGATTCCCGTCTCTTTGATTCTGGGCTGGCCCTGGGGCTTGCTGTGACCAACAGAGTGCATCAGAAGTGCTGCTGTGCCGGTCCCAGAAAAGGCCTGGTCACTTCTGCCTGGACTCCCCTGGAGCCCTGGGCCACCATAAGAAGTCTACCGGCTGGGCTCGGTGGCTCAGCCTGTAATCCCAGCACTTTGGGAGGCCGAGGTGAGTGGATTGTCAGAGCTCGCGGGTTCAAGACCCACCAGGGCAACTTGGCGAGACCTCGTCTCTGCAATAAATCAAAAATTAGCGGGGCGTGGTAGCGCAAGCCTGTAGTTCTGGCTACTTGGAAGGCCGAGGTGGAAGGATCGCGGAGCCCAGCAGGTTGAGGCTGAGGCTGAGGCTGCAGTGGCCGGGAGCTTCCCACTGCACTCCATTCTGGGCAAGTGAGACTCCAACTCAAAAAAAAAAAAAAGAATTCTACCTTGCTGGAGAAAGAAGTCTAACCATCCTCCATCCGTTCCAGCCACGCTGAGCTGCCAGCCAAATGCAGGCAAATGAGTGACCTCAGCCAACACCAAGAGGAGCAGAAGCACTGCCCAGCTGAACCCCAGGAATCGTGAGAAATAATAACTAGCTGTTGTTTTAAGTCACTACATTTTGGACTGGTTTTTGCTAGCAGTAGACGACCAACACATGCGCCAAGCACTGCTTAGAGCTGTACATGTGTTATTTATTTAGTCCTTACAACACCCCAGGAGAGTGTTACCTTTTTTAATATGAGACTTCTATTATAAAAATTATTTTAAGCTTTCCCCTGTTTGCTAAATTAAATCCATTGCCTCATTCTGCTCTAAAAATAAGGGAGACTATTTGATATGGCCATATAAAACTGGTCACGTTCTTGCTTGAAGTTACGAGGGTTTTTTGGCACAGAAACCACACAAATAAATATTTCTTTTTGTAGGTTTTTCCTTTTATTTTTAGTTGACATGTATAATTATATGTGTTTATGGGACATAAAGTGATATTGTGATACATATATACTATGTATAATGATCAAATCAGGGTAATTTAACATATCCATCATCTTGATCATTTATCATTTGTGTTACAAGAATGTTATCTTTAGCTCCATTTTATTATTTATTATTCATTTATTTATTTTGAGTCAGGGTTTCTGTCACCCAGACTGGAATGCAGTGGCATGATCACAGATTGTCACAAGCTCAAACTCTTGGGCTCAAGTGATCCTCCAGCTTCAGCCTCCCGAGTAGCTGGAACTACACCACCATGCCTGACTGTTTGTTTGTTTGTTTGATTGTTTTTGTAGAAACAAGGTCTTGCTATATTGCCCAGGCTGGGTCTTGAACTCTTGGGCTCAAGCAATCTTCCACCTTGGCCTCCCAAGTGTTAGGATTACAGGTGTGAGCCATGGCACCCACCCTTAAGCTCCTCTTTACAGCTAAGAAAACCAAGGCTCAGCAGGATAGCAGCTGGAGTCCTTGAGCTGAGAGATCACATCAGACTCCCTTTGGGGAGAGCATCACTTGCTTCCTTTCTCTTGAACTCCTGGCTCCCTCCTGCCTTCTCCATCTCAGACTGGCACCCTGCCCAATTTTCCGCATGTGTCATCAAGCTAAACTTGAAATCCCTCTTCCCTCTGGATTAGCTGACTGCTCTCCCTGATAGATGAGAGGGGAAGGTGGACACAGGTGGCCATGAGTGTGCCAATGCACTCCAGCCTGGGTGACAGAGTGAGACTCCAAATAAAAAAAATTAAAAAAAAAAGACTACCCCTACTCACAGCCAGGGCTCTGGACAGGGAATCTAGAGGTTGATATCATACCCCTGGAGTTGCCACTTGCCACCTGAGCAGCAGGCAATGTGTCATTTCTACTCAGTAGACTTCAGGTTTCTAACCTGTAAAGTGATAGAGTTGCAATAAAAGTTCCCTTTCACCTTGAACTTGCCATGATTCATTCCACAAATGAAAGGGCCTGCTGTCTGCCAGGTCCGGGTGCTGGGCAGCAGGATGAATGGGGCCTGGTGCCTGTCCTGTGGCTCGTGCCTCCTGGAGGACAGGCTGACAGGTAAGCAGAGAATTACCAGGCAGAGGGCTATGGATTGTAGTTGAAAGCATCCACCAGTTCTTCCAGGTTTGTTCAGAAAAGCAGGTATTTTTTTGCCTCCCCTGCCTCTCCTTCCTGCTCCCCAGGCGCAGCTGCTTTCAATTCTTTTAGGGCATTCTTTTGATTCTCAGTATAATGTTGGTTGAGAAGAGACTTGCGTTGCTACTTTTTGATTTTTTCAGTTTCAGGTGCTAATTAAGTTCAAGTTCTCTAAGAGGCAGTTTCAGTTCTCTTTCATCCACCCTCCCCATTGTTTTGTTTTGTTTTGTCTTTTGAGTTGGAATCTCACTGTGTCACTCAGACTGGAGTGCAGTGGCCGTTCCAGGTCACTGCAGCCTCGACCTGCTGGGCTCCAAGAATCCTTCCGCTTCAGCCTTCCAAGTAGCTGGAACTACAGGCGTGTGCTACCACGCCCGGCTAATTTTTGATTTTATTGTAGAGATGAGGTCTCGCCAAGTTGCCCAGGCGGGTCTCGAACCCCTGGGCTCAGGCAATCCACTCACCTCGGCCTCCCAAAGCGCTGGGATTACAGGCTGAGCCACCGAGCCCAGCCTGTTTTTTATTTTAATTTTTATTTATAGAGACGTCTTATTATGTTGCCCAAGCTGATCTTGAATTCCCGGGGTCAAGCGATCTTCTCATCCCAAAGTGCTGGGATTACAGATGTGAGCCACTGCACTCAGCCTCACCCTCCCCATTGTAGCCTCCCCCCAACAACCCTTGCCTGTCTCCCCATCCTCCCAATATGGTTCCATCATCCACTTGGGTACATCAGGATTCCGTGTTTTCATTATTAGGAATAACTGTTCACAGCTAAACCATGTAGTATATTATTATTACTTTTCTTTCAACATTTTGCTTTCTCTGGAATTATTCCAGCCAGAGTGGTGGCATGGACCTGTAGTCCCAGCTACTCCGAAGGCTGAGGCAGGAGGATCACTTGAGTCCAGGAATCTGAGGCTGTTGTGAGCCGTGATCATGCCACTGCACTCCAGCCTGGACAACAGAGTGATACCTTAACTCAAAAAAGAAAAAGAAAAAAAGAGAAATTTAAAATATGATAACAGAAACAAAAATTACAGCAGGAAGCCTGGAAGTTCAAGTTAAAGAGACCTTCCCCAAAGTACAGCAAATAAAACAACAACAAAGGAAAATGGAAAAGACAACAAATTAGACGACCAGCATGGCACTACCCTGGCTAATTCTGGAATCTCCCTTTGTTATTTGCTTAGTTTTCTTTATACATGTTAGGGATTCAACCCCCAATCATCCCCAGAAGTGTGCATCTCATTACAGTGTATTCAACTGTTAGATATTCTATGCATTTCCAGAGCCTTTGACTTCTCCAGTCTGACCTGGTCACTCTCTATTCCTGGGCCGGGGTCCTCTCACGTCCCTCAAGTGTCAACCCTCTGCTCTCTGTTTTTGCTTTTGATGGAACACAGCTTCTACCTTCCCATTGGGAGAAGTGGTGAATGAGAGGCACATTTGGAGAATTTGCATGTCTTGGCACGTTTTTATCCTGCACCTAATTAATAGTTTGGCAGAGCATGGAATTTTAGGTTGGAAATAATTTCCTCTTAGAACTTCAAAGGCACTGTTTCACCATTTTCCGTGACAGTGTGGTGGAACAATCCAATGCTATTTTAAATTTTGATCCTTGAATATGACTTATGTTCTCTGTAGGAGTTTGTAGGCTTTTCTGTTTATCTCTGGTGTTTAGATATTCCATGATGATGTGTTTTGGTGAGGGTACATTTTTATACACCCTTTGGATTATTCAGTTTCGAAACTCCTATCTACCGATTCTGGGACATGCTTTCAAATTGCTTCACGGGGATTTTTTCTTTCGTGATTCTCTTTCCAGAACTCCTGTTATTTAGGTGTTGGCTCTCTTGAGCTGATCCTATAATTTTATTGTCATTCCTCTCCCATTTTCCTTTGTTGTTGTTTTATTTGCTGTACTTTGGGGAAGGCCTCTCTAACTTGAATTTCTAGTCTTCCTGCTATAGTTTTCATTTCTGCTCTCATATTTTTAATTTCTTTTCTTTTCTTTTTTTAAGTCAAGGTGTTACTCTGTTGTTCACACTGGAGGACAGTGGCACGATCACAACTCACCAAAGCCTCAAGCTCCTGGGCTCAAGTGATCCTCCCGAGTAGCTGGGACTACAGGCGCATGCCACCACCCTGACTAACTTTTAAATTTTTTGTAGAGATGAGGTCTTGCTAGGTTGCCCAGGCTGGTCTTGAACTCCTGGACTCAAGTGACCCTCACATCTTGGCCTCCCAAAGTGTTGGTATTACAGGCATGAGCCATTGTGCCCCATCCATATTTTTAATTTCCTTTTTTTTGAGTTGGAGTCTCACTCTGTCACCCTGACTGGAGTGCAGTGGCCGCTCCCGGCCACCGCAGCCTCGACCTGCTGGGCTCGGGCAATCCTTCCGCCTCAGCCTTCCGAGTAGCTGGAACTACAGGCACGCGCTACCACACCCGGCTAGTTTTTTGATGTATTGTAGAGATGAGGTCTCACCAAATTGCCCAGGCGGGTCTCGAACCCACGGGCTCAGGCAATTCACTCACCTCAGTCTCATATTTTTAATTTCTAAGTCGTCCTTTTATTCTTGGAATATTCCTTTTTATAGCATCTTAACCTTATTTCATAGATACAAAATCCTGTCTCTTTGAGAATAAATGGTTTCTAAAAAGGTTTTCTCTACTGCCTAGCAATATCCTCCAACTTGCTTTTTGGCCTGTTAATTTTGATTTCTGTTTTTCATATCGGATGATTTCCTCATATGTCTGGTGATCCTTGGATTTTTATTTAATGGGACTCTGAAAGCCCTGTGATCATGGGTGAGCTTTGTTGACCAGGACCTTTGGAAATTCTTGATGTCCATGGCTCTCACTTAATCCTGCTGGAATGTGCCCACCTCAACTACCACAATGTCTCTTTACCCAAAGACCCTCTACCCACTCCACCCACTCCAGAATATCTATCTTCCATCATCGGCCATGGCACAGGGAGGGGAAGGGGCCTTCTTATGCAGAGGAGGGGAGGGTTTCTGGAAAACTAACTACTCTTTAAGCTGACTTTCAACCAGTTTGCCTGGTTTTTCATTTTTAAAAATAAACTTTATCGACCAGGCGTGGTGCTCAAGCCAGTAATCTCAGCACTTTGGGAGGATGAGGCGAGATGATTGCCTGAGCCCAAGGATTCGAGACCAGTCTAGGCAACATGGTGAGACCTCATCTCTATAATAAATTAAAAAAAAAAAATTAACCAGGCGTGGTTGCGCGCACCTGTAGTTCCAGTCACTTGGAAGGCTGAGGTGGAAGGATCGCTGGAGCCTAGCAGGTTGACACCAGGGTGGCCATGAGTGTGCCACTGCACTCCAGCCTGGGTGACAGAGTGAGACACCAACTCAAAACATAAAAATAAACTTTATCTTTTAGAGCAGTTTGAAGTTCCCAGCAACATTGAGGAGGAAAGTGAGGAGAGTTCCCACACAACTTCCTCCAACACACACACCACTTTCCCAACTATCAGCATTCTCTATCACAGTGGAACACTTGTTATAATCCGTGAGCCTACACTGACATGTCATTATCACCCAAAGTCCATAGTTCACACTGGGGTTCATTCTTGGTGTTGTACAGTCTACAAGTTTGGACAAATGGATAATGACCCATACCCACCACTATAGTATCACATGGAATAGTTTCACTACCCTAAAAAATCCTCGGCCTATTAATCCTTCCCTCCTCTCTAGCCCCTAGCAACCACTTATTCATTTTTTAACTTTTTAAAAGATTTATCAGCCGGGCTCGGTAGCTCAGCCTGTAATCCCGCGCCTTTGGGAGGCTGAGGTGAGTGGATTGCCTGAGCCTGCAGATTCGAGACCCGCCTGGGCAGCGAGACCTCATCTCTACAATAAATCAAAAAATCAGCCGGGCGTGGTAGCGCATGCCTGTAATTCCGACTACTCGGAAGGCTGAGGTGGAAGGATCGCCGGAGCCCAGCAGGTCGAGGCTGTGGTGGCCGGGAGCGGCCACTGCATTCCAGTCTGGGCGACCGAGTGAGACTCCAACTCAAAAAAAAAAAAAAGATTTACCTTTACCTCTGGAGGTAACCAGCACCCATCACGAAGCCCAGAGCCATGGGTCCACAAAGCTGAGGTCCACAATGTAGGGTGGGCTATCTCTCAGCTGTCCTCGTTGGCGGCTTAGGACTCAGCTGCCTCTGCCCATCCTCTCTCCAGCTTCCAAAGTTTGCTACTGTTGTCTCTTGTCTTGTTCTATTTGTCTCCATGAATCTATTCCTTAAGATAAAAATCCTTCTGCCGAAGTTTAGCAGGGCTTCAGGATGCCAGGAAGGAAAGTGTATAGCTCAATCTGCCATCTTTCATTAGAAGTTGCTTGCATTGGATATTCTGTTGTCACCTCACATTCAACTTGACCCAGACCAATCCTCCCATCTACAAGATAAGTTACTTCTCTATATATCCTAATTTCTGCTAGTGGCTTTAGCTCTTTAGGGCTTAAAACATAGGGTCCCCTGTGTGCCTTTGTTTTCCTTGCCTCCTATTTGTGGAACCAGTCCGCCTTCTTTTTTCTTTTTTCTTTTTTTTGGGTTGGAGTCTCACCTCTGTCACCCAGACTATAGTGCAGTGGCATGCTCCCGGCCACCGCAGCCTCGACCTGCTGGGCTCAAGCGATCCTTCCAACTCAGCCTTCCAAGTAGCTGGAACTACAGGCACGTGCTACCATGCCTGGCTAATTTTTTGATTTATTGTAGAGACGAGGTCTTACCAAGTTGCCCAGGCTGATCTCGAACCCCTGGGCCCAGGCAATTCTCTCACCTCGGCCTCCCAAAGTGCTGGGATTACAGGCTTGAGCCACAGCACTTGGCCCGGTCCACCTTCTTCTCTCTTCTTTTATGGTTTGCCTCCCTCTGTTCATCACCCAGACACCACCTGGATCTGGTTTCTCACACCCTGCCCGAATGAATGGGCTGCTGATCTCCAAACTTTCCCCCTCACATCTAATCTACAAATGTCTTCCTCCTCACCAAAAGGCCATAGTCATGTCACTCTCCTGCTAAACATATTTTATTTGGCCTAGAGTAAAAAGATTACATTTCTGAGCTGGGTCAGCGATTTTCCATGGTCTGTCTCCAGTCTACCCCTCCAGGCCTCCTTCTCTCACCACAACTGCTGGGCACGGTCATTCTGAAGACATCGGCCCCTTCCCGACTCGGTGTCCCTGCCTGTTCACCCCTGACACTCAGCTTAAGTGCTGCCCCGACAGGAAGCTACCCCCAGGCTACCTCAGGAAAGTTGCACACACCCTTTCCTGGGCTCCCAGCCCCAAGTTGAATGTTATCTTGTCATTCTTCTGCTCATGTATCTGTCTGTCTCTGGAGTTCTCCGAGGGGCAGGCCTGTGTCTTACTCACCTTGTACTTTCAGAGTCTAGCTTGGTGCCTTGTATGCAGTAAGTTCTCAATAAATTTTGAATGCATGAATGATTAACCTTATGGTTCTACTTCATTATTTGTCTCTTTCTATTCCTTTCTATGCTGCTGCTGTCCTTGTCACCTTATTAATAACAATTTTTATAGGAAGGCCTTTTTAATAATTAAACACCTTGGAAGTGTCATAAGAAGAACCTTTTCTTTTCTTCTTTTTTTTTTTTTTTGCTACCGATTTTTGTACATTGATCTTGTACCCTGCAACTTTAAGAAGGACCTTTTCTATATCGAGGATTGCTTACAGAAGAGGGGAGTTCTACGGCTGAGTGCGGCAGCTCACACCTATAGTCCCAGCACTTTGGATTGCCTGAGTCCAGGGGTTCAAGACCAGTCTGGGAAACTTGGTGAGACCTCATCTCTACAATAAATCCAAAAAATTAGATGGGTGTGGTGGCACGCCTGTAGTTCCAGTTACTTGGAAGGCTGAGGAAGAAGGATCACTTGAACCCAGCAGGTCAAGGCTACAGTGTTTGTAAGTGTGCCAGGGCACTCCAGCCTGGGCAACAGAGTGAGACTCCAGCTCAAAAAAAAAAAAAAAAGGAAATTATTTTGCATGTTGCCTAATCTTGCCTTGTATTTCCTTTTTGGGAGGGAGGGCAGAGTCTCACTCTCTTGCTGAGGCTGGAGTGCAGTGTTGCAACCACAGCTCACTGCAGCCTTGAATTCCTGGGCTTAAGTGACCCTTTTGTTTCAATCTCCTTAGTAGCTAGGATTATAGGGGTGCACCACTATTGCTATTTTTTTTAAGAGGTGGGGTTTAGCTATGTTGCCCAGGCTGGTCTCAAACCCCCAAACTCACTCTCATCCAGGCTGGAGTATAGTGGCACAATCATAGCTCACTGCAACCTTGAACTCTTGGGCTCAAGTGATCTTCCTGCCTCAGCCTCCCAGCTTTTTAATTTTTAAGTAAAATATTCTAAAAAAAAAAAAAAAAAAAAGGC
>NW_007249851.1:1226285-1233633 GCF_000164805.1 Carlito syrichta
GGTGGCTCCCACCTATAATCTCAGTACTTTGGGAGGCTGAGGCAAGAGGATTGCTTGAGCCCAGGAGTCCAAGACTAGCCTAGGCAACATAATGAGACCTAGTCTCTACCAAAAATAAAAATAAAAATTAGCTGGGGATGGCGGTGCATGCCTGTAGTCCCAGCTACTCAGGAGGCTGAGGTAGAAGGATTGTCTGAGCCCAGAAAGTCAAGGCTATGGTGAGTTTTGATTGTGCCACTGCACTCCAGTTTGGATGACAGAATGAGACTCTGACTCAAAAAAAAAGAAAAAGAAAAGGGAAAGAAAAAAGAAATATTCTAGCCACACAAAGGTACAGAGAACAACAGAATGAACCCCTGTATTCCCTCCACACAGCTCAAATATTAACCATTACCAATATACATGCCCTGTAAGCAGCCCTCCCTGTTGCAACCGCCTTCCCTGGAGAGGCAGTCATGATCCTGAATGTGTTGTTATACGTTCTTTACTTGTTTACTATGTCTGTGTGTGCCCTTACCAGATACGTAGAATTTTGTATGTTGTCAAGTATTATATAAATGAAAATTCTCTGCGTGTCTTTCTTCCACTTTTTTAAAACTTTTTGTGTTCAAATTTACCTTGTTGATGGGAGCTCTTTATTTATTTATATATATATATATTTTTAGTCAGGGTCTCACTCTATCTCCCAGGCTGGAGTACAGTGGCACAATCATGGCTCACTGCAGCCTTGACTTCCTTCTGCTTCAGCTTCCCGAGTAGCTGAAACTACAGGTATGCACCACCATCCTCGGCTAATTTTTTGGATTTTTTTGTAGAGATGAAGTCTCACTATATTGCCTAGGCTGGTCTTGAACTACTACGCTCAAGCAATCTTCCCGCCTCGGTTTCCCAAAGTGCTGGGATAACAGGTGTGAGCCACTGTGCCTGGTTGGGAGCTCTTTATTTTCTTTGCAGTAGAATATTCCACTGTCAATGTGCCACACAATTTCCTCTCTTCTGTGAACATTTAGAGATACCCAGTTGAGCTCACTGGGGCCTCTCTCCTCTCAGACAGTCACCCAGTCCCTCTTTTACTCTGTTGTCATACATTCCTGATACCACTCTCCGAAGCAGCTTCCCATTCAGGATTTCATTATCCATCACCCGGACAATTCCAGGAGTCACCTAACTGGCCCCCATAGGCCCACTGTCTCACTTAGCCTATTCCCCAATCCCCAAGTAGCTTCTGCTACTCTTCTACTGTAAGCCCTGCTGTGGGCACCGTGTCCCCAGCCCCCAACTTGGCCTGCGGGACCCTCCAAAGTCTGGCGCCTGGTTCATCTCTAGGTTCTCCAGTCCTCTGGCCTTTCTTACTCTCCCCAGATGCCCTGTCCAGTCCCCCAGGCGTTCTCTTCGCTCTTCCTCCTTGTGAAGCTCTCCTGCTAAGTTTAGTCTTCCTGTATGGCCCCTTGTAAACATGTCTCCTCAGAGAAGCCTATTCTCAATGCCTCTGAAGGCCACAGCACGGGTGTTGGAACCCCTGACTGTCTCCTGCCACGCTCACTCTGTACTTATTTAAGCCCAAGATGGTCTCTGGATATAAACTGGTCAAGGGCATCCATGGCATCATCCACACTCCCACTTACTGGCCCTCCACAGGTGCTTGCGAGCTTCACACAGGCGTGTATTTAATCCTGCCCTAATCCAGTGAGTAGTTAGAGTCTCACCAAGGAGTCAGAGTCTCACCACCACTTTAGAGGTAAGGAAGTCACATCTATTTGGTCCACTTGCCCAAGACCCAGATCCCGAGAATATAAATGCAGGTCAGTAACAGCAATGGGGTCAGGTTTCCGGCAGTTCTTTGGCCTCCCTGCCTTGGCCTCTGCTACCTCCATTCAACCTTTTGTCTTCTGCCACATTAAGCTTCCCCAGCCCCCGTCTCTGCCCCCCTACAGGCCTAGAACCTTCTCTCTCCTCTTCCTACCCTGATTTCCCCTCCTCGGCTCCAGAACCCTTCCAGAGAGACTTCTGCAACACACTGGACCCTAGTGAGCACCCTTGCTCTCCTGACCCCCATGGTAACTGGCACTCAAGACTACATTTTATTAATAGCCACTATGTATTGAGGGTACCAGAAATCGACATCTTTTTATATATCAATAATCTTCTCAACAAGCCAGTGATATAGAGATTATCACCCCATCCCATTCTATAGATGAGAAAACCAAGGCCCAGAGTAGTCAGGAAACATTCCTAAGGCCACAGAGCTATTGAGTAGCAGAGGCAGGATTTGAACCCTCATCGGGCCTATTTACTCTCTTACAGTACACGACACTCCATCTGTTTCCCAGCCAGAGAAGCAGCTCTCTGAGAACACAGACCGACCCTGTGTTCCTCTAGTGACCACCCGCCCCTATCCTTGCCCCTGGCTCTCTCCTGAGCCCGGGCAGCAGCCTGATGCAGACACGCCTGCATTCCAGATCCCAAAGCAGGAGGGGCCCCTGGCAGAAGGGCCGGGTCTAGAAGCCCCAGAGCACTGGCTCGGGCGCCCGTCCCACCGCTGCGCTGCCCCTGTGAATTCAGCCTGTCTTCCGAAGGTAGCCAGCCCCCCACACCCTGTCCCTGGCCGCTCCTGGCTAGGACAGAGGGCCTTTCAGCCTCGGCTGCCACCATGACCACCATCTCAGGAGGGGTTGTTTTTCTAAACTTTTGATCCCAAGCTGGATGCAGACTGCAGGCCAGTGAGGGGTCCTGGGGATGTCACTGTGACCACCGTGTGGGATGTGTTTCTGCCCTGGATGTCACCTAATAGTGATTAAAGATGGAGGGGACTTCTCGATGCAAACATATCTGAGTCGCAGCATGTGTAAGTGTGAAGGTATATGCTTGTGTGAGTGCATGGGGCGGGGTTCATTTTAAATTCCCCACCTCAGACAAGGGCCTCTTTGTCTTCACTGCTGTGACTTGCTGTTTTATCAGAAGGACCCTTATTTGATTATTTTTACAGGGTGATTTAGCCTTCGTTCTCTGATTCACTCTGTCCTTCAGTGACCGTTCCAAGACTGATTTACCCCTTTCTGCCTAGAGAAGAATGGCAGCTGGGGACCTCTGAAGCCAGTGCCTAGCTCCTGGCTGAGGCACTCTGTACCCCCGTTTCCCCACTGAGAGTCTCCAAGGAAGCAGTGTGTGTGTTGGAGAGGGAATGCCAAAGTAAATAGTGGCACTAGAAAGCTGGGACTAAGACACAGAGCTACCTTCTTCCTTTTCTCCACTGGACTCTACAGATTCCTTAATGCTTTATCTGCTCATCTCTAATTCGCTCAGTTTCCACATCTGTAAAATGGGAATAATAGTATCTGACTCAGGCTTGTTGTGAGGATTACATAAAATAGAAAGCTTCCAGAATAGTCCCTGGCGCAGAATAAGAGCTCCTCCAGTGTTGATCATTATTACTACTAAAAATATTTACTGAGCCCTTGGTTGTGCCCAGGGCCGAAGTTCCCACAGGAAGTTGTATTGCACCCTCCTCAGTCAGGCAAGTCTGTCCAAAGGAGCAGGTTGGCTTTGTCTAAAGTGCCCTCTGCTGGCCATTGGCGAAAGGCCTCCAGCAGGGTGGCGAGTTAATGGTAGGGGAAACAGGGGCATTTCTGCCCATCCCATCCTCAAAATGCTCAGCTTGGAGTATTTCCCGTCTTTGCTAGCCTGAGAACAGATTCCAAAGGTAGCTTCCCCCACAAGGGCACGGAAACGCCAAGGCCAGGACAAGTGGCACAGATGACCCCCCCCTCCCCGGGACATCACAGCTAGGAGAGAGTGAGCTCGCAGCAACAGGGCGCCCTGAGGGTGGGGGTCGGCTTAGGGTGGGAGTGGAGGTGGAGTTGGTTCTTAATCGGAAGAGGGTAATAATGGGTGGGGGAAGGGAAGGGCCCCCACGTGGGATCCGCCAGATCAGTAAGAAAATGAATTGAGACTGTCAGCCCCAAGGACTCAGAAGGTGATGGTTCATGGCAGCCTCCTGCTTCGTATCCTACAAGACCTTCTCCTCTGCCAACACCCGAGGCAGAGCTTCACCCCACCTGCAAATGCCCTGACCAGACATTTACCATATCCCTGCAGGAGGATTAAGCGGAAGAGGACTCTAGCAAAGCGAGATCAAGTTAGGCAGCTGGAAGGACTGTCCCGAGTGAGGCTGGGTGCATCTTGTCCCTTCAGAGTGTGGTATAGGAAGAATGCCCTGAGGCCAAGCCGCCGGACAGATTATTCTTCTAGGGGGTGGAGTAAGGGGACCAGGGGTCTGGCAGTCAACACCTCCAGATTCTCTGGGGGCATGCAGGCTGGGAGGGGAAGGCGAAGAGGAAGTGGCTGCAGCAAAACCATAGGTGGCTGCTTTATGACAGTGTAGAGAATGTTGGTCCTATTGGCCTGGCCTGGTAGTCTCCGTGGATGGCTGATTACAGAACACAGCAGTGCTACCTCTTCATAGTGTCGGGTTGGGAGACTGAGACCCCATGCTGATCTCCCCTCCCAAGGTACCACAGTGCAGGGGGGGAAGGGGATTCACCCTGGCTCTGCGAAAGGATGGGGGAGGTAAGGGGAGCAGAGTGGATGGGGCAAGACAGAGAGGGGATAGAGGGAGTGAGAGACAAAAATAGATGATGGTAGAAAGGACAAAAGACAGGCCTGAGAGAAGTCAGCAGGCGCAGTCTCCAGGTCCTACCCTCCCTTCCTGTCCTCAACCCCCAGTTTGGCTTTTGGAAAGTTCCAACAGCTGGGTGATTTGTGGGATGATTGATTCCAGTTCTGCTGCGGTCTCAACGCCTCCCCAATACACACACTCCTTCCTGGGCCCCTAGCTGCCCTTGATGAGAGAGTGTCTGGAAGGGAACCACAAGATGGAAGTGGGGGACTGGCAGACAAGCCTCGAGGCCGCCAAGGCCTTGGGAATGGGCACCGGGGGCTGAGAAGGCAGGAGGGGCTCCCTGTTGAGGAGGAGCCGCAGGAGGGGACCAGGCCTTACATGGGGTGAGGCGTGTGGGCTGCGGAGGTATCGGGATCCATCTTTCCATTAACAGCTTGGCTCCCCTCTTTCCTTCCTGCCATCCATGATCCTCTGCACGGTTTGAATAATCCTGTTTCCGATCCCTAGTCCACTAACACTGTCACAGCACATGCATGACACACAGATGTGTGTGCATTTGCTAACAGCCCTGCTGTGTCAGGATGCCATCCTGGCAGGGTGTGACCGCACACATGCCCAACCAAGTAGCCCCTGTGAAGGCATAGATGACAAGCCCAGAAGGGCATCTGGGCATGGGGTGGCTGTCCCTAAGGACGGCAGCCACAAGAGCCTTAAAGCAGCAGTCCCTTCCACCCCTGGAGCAAACTGACTGCCTTGCTGAGAACATTGTGGCAGGAACATGGATTTCAAACTCCAGAGCAAGGGACTGACTCTGGAAGAAACAGAAGCTGGAGAGCCCTAGACCAGAGAGGGGACAGGTGAACAGGGGAGCTGGAGGAAGGCCCTGGATACAAACCTGTAGCACATGCCTAACCTCTGCATGCCCACTCAGCCCATCCACGCACTCACAGGAACCACTTCACGTGAGCCTCCACTGCCCCAGGCTCCCGGGGTGGAGTCATCTCTGTTTTTGTGCCCCCCCCCCCCCCCGCACCTTGGTGACACACACAGGGCCCGGTGAATAGAGGACGTTTAATATTTCTGTGCTGGTCAAACGTAACACAGGTGGGGAGTACATGGGGGAGGGGGCAGAGAGCCCCCTGCCTCTCAGAAGGGGCGGCTTGTGAGGGGCGTATGTGGGGTTTCTTGGGAAATATCCAAGGAGTCTTCTCAGCAAAAGGGCCAGGCTGGGGGGGTTACGAGCATCCCACACCCCCAGCCCTTGGCCTTAAGTTGGGGTCCCCCATAGGGGGTCTGTGGAGAGTCTCACTTTTTTCCAGCTCTTTTGCTGGAATCCACACTCCCAGCGTGACAGGGGACTTGGTCCTAGTGAGGGGTCTGGAGAGCTCCCCTGGAAGCAGCCCAGGGTTGGGTGGAGGGCTTCGTGCAGTCCCAGGGCATGAGAGCCCACCTCCTCCCCTCAGTCTCTCCTTCCCCCCGGGCTGGGCAGGAGCACAGGGGAGGCGGGTAGGACCCCAATTCCACGGAGCCCCAGGGTCCTCGGGGTGGGGTGGAGGGGGGTGGAGGGAGAGGGTCTTGGCCACCAACAGACACTGTAAACTTTGGTTTAAAACAATAACTTAAGTGGAGGGAGGGCTTCCAGCCTGGGGCCAGGGAGAGCAGGTGCTGGGAAGGCGACAAAGGAAAAAGCCAACAAAAAGTTTTGGTTTTTGCTTCTGGCATAAGAAGGTCTTTGGTCATCCGTTTAACTGGAGGGACGGGAGAGGGAAGGGGTGCTGAGGGAGGGTGAGAAAGGACTGCAGTGGAGGCCTGTGAGTCAGGGTGGGCGTGAAGCGGGTTCAGCCTCACCTTCCCCCACGTGCTAGATGCTTCCCTAAGTCCAGGTGACACCTCTGGCCCCGACTCCAGCTTAAGGGTGTCTCTGCCTGAAGAAGCCCACCTGGCACGGACCTCTCTGTGGGGGGGGGTGGGTGCCAGGTCTCTTCCTACACTCCCTGGTGTGGGGGTGGCCGGAGGAGCACCCAGCAGACGGGTGGCGGTGGGGATGCAGTTCAGCCTGGGTCTGATCTCAGGTGGGAGGACGGGCTGGAGCCAGGTAGTCCTGCTTGCATGGACCCCCGCAGGGCACACGACCTGTCCACCCCAACAGCCAGAAGGCTAGCTTCTTCTGGGGATGGGCTAGAACTTCAGTTCCCCACCCAGACCAGGGCAGGAGCGGGAGCTGGGGCGGAGAGTTGTTTCTTCACAGTTCGGAAAAGGCGGCGGAAAGGAGCACAAACCAGGGAAGTGGGGGCCTCTGGCCAGAAAACACTGCCAGAGCCAGGTGCGAGGGGGCCCTGGGTTGGAGAGGGGTGACTTAGCCCCGCCTGCGGGTCTCCATGGCGCTGAGGGGCCCCAGAGGGGAGAGCTGGTGGGGGAGGAGGGCCCTGCTGCTGCTGGTGGTTGGGGGAGGCGGCGGTCAGACGTCGGGAAGGTCTGAGGAGGGGTTGGGGCCCTCTGTGTCCTCTACCGGTCCCAGACAGGAGTTCTGTGCTCCCTGGGGGGGACCGTCCCTGCCCCCAAGTGTGTGTCCGGCAGGTCACGTTGGGGGTCACAGCCCAGGCCTCCCCGTCTGAGTCCCAGAAGTGCCTTGAGACTGGAGGGGCTGTGGAGTGGGGGTACGTGGGACCAGGTTCCGGGAGGGCGGGGTCTCACCCCTGCCCTGCCTCCCCTCCAGGTTCTTAGGACAGT
>NW_007249851.1:1233883-1252146 GCF_000164805.1 Carlito syrichta
AAAAAAAAAAAAAAAAAGGGAGAGTGAGAGGACGGAGGGAAAGAGGAGGTGAGGAGGGAGGGCGAAGGGAGGAGCCGGTAGGGCAGGTGAAGGACGAGAGGCAGGAAGGGGATGAGCCTGCAGGGCGGCAAGTCTTCCTCCCTGGCGTGTGGGGGCACTGGGGATCCGCGCCTTGTGCTCACCTGTACTGGGGCGGGGAGAGGCGAGGGGGGCTGCTGCTGCCATTGCTGGGCAGCGGCTCCATGGGGGCGCCCCCATCGTCGTGGCTGAGGGGCAGGAGGCTGCTGGCGGAGCCCGGGTTCAGCATGCCAGGGCTGTTGAGGAGGGGGAAGCTGCTCTCGGCCAGGGCGGCCTGGAGGGGCACAGGGTTGGGCCTGGTCAGAGCCGCCGCGGGGCAGAGTACCCCAGTCAAGCGCAGTCCCTTCTCACCTCCCTTCTGTCTGCTGGTCCCACGGGCAGATCTGTCCTGGCACCTCCCTACCCCCGAGTCCAGATGCAGGACCACAGAACCCCTCCCAAGGCCAGAACTCTGTCCCCCGACCTCCTCCTTACAGTTTTCCTGGAATCTGACCTGGCTTATCCCCTCTCCCAGGGAACAGAGAACCCCTAGATTGATAACAAGCCAGAAAAGGGGTCCCCTCGGGTACCCTAACCTCCCCGCTCCTCACCTGGCCCTTAACCTGAACCCAGCCTTGAAATCAGAGGTGGAGGTGGGACCCTGAGTTGGGGCGGGGCAGAGGGTTGGAGTTTTGGACACCCACCATGGTCTTTACCCTCCTTCCCATCCTTCCTCCCCTACTCTGCAGGGGAGGGCGGGGTTCAGTTACCTGGTAGCTGGCATTAAGTGCTCCATAACTGAGGCCGGAGATCATGTTCTTCACCAGCGTGGGACTCCTGGAGGAGAGAGAAGGCAGCTTTGGTTCCCTCACGCCTATCTCCTCACTTCCATCTCTTGGCTCTCACCGAGGTCTGTGCCAGACCGGGGACTGTCCCATTGACTACCCTGGGAGGCCAGAACAGGGCCAGCCACCGTCCCTGCATCTTGTGTATGTGTGGCCACCTTCAGCCATCAGGCTGACCTGCCCCACCTTCCCAGGTGAGGCACTAAGCTGCATGGGGGGGGGGGCTCTGGGACCTGCCCGAAGTCCTGGGACTAGCGGGTGGGAGCCGGCATCCCTCCCAAGCCTGTCTTCACAGCATGCACCCCAGCAGGTTTCTCAACATTCGGCAAGGTCCGATCTGTAGCCTCAATCATTCCACATCTGTCATGGCCACGTGTTCCTGCCATCCTGAATTCTGGGACACATGACCAGCCACGTGCTCAGCCTGACCCCATGTGCTCCACGCAAAAGGCTTCTCTGCACCGGAATGTGTCTAGGAGTTGGGGCAGGGAAAGCAATGGCTTGAGGTAGTTCCTCCTCCACAGCCCCATCAGAGCCTCTGACAGAGGTCAGGGAACTGGCCCAAGGGCACATAGTTGGTGAGAGGCAGAGGTATGGTCCCGACCCAGGTCAACCTAACTGCCTGGGGTGCAAAGGCTCTCTTGCCCAGGAGGCATCTGGGAGGGAAGATGTCTACTGAACTTTCTCAGACCGCTCTCTACTGGCCCAGGGGCTCTGGCCCAGAGGCACAGTGAGAGAGTGACTGGAGTAGAGGCACTAGGGCAAGGAGAAGGCCACTGTGTCACACAGAACCCAGAAGGGAGGTTCTGACGCTCTCCTGGGCGCCTCGGTTTCCGTGTAAAATGCCACGTGGAAAAGTGGAGTGCAAGAGAGGGGGAGGCCGAGACCTGGTCCTCAACCTGCCTCTGCTACAAATCTGCTGTGGCTCCCACCCGCCCCTTGCCCTCTCTGGGCATCCTCTGCTGCAAAATGGAGAGGTGGGGCCTCAAGATCTCAGAGACCATCCTGATGAGCCAGCAGGGGCCGAGGGGGAGTGGGCCCCAGGGATGGCAGCTGCTGGCCAGCGTCTGCCGGTGTCCCCACTCTGGGTATGGCTACCATAGGCCTGTCTCTCTCCGGCACCAGGCCCCCCTAGGCTTCTTCCCTCAGGCAAAGTGAAGACAGAACAAGGCATACATGTCCACCTTCTGATTTTTCATTGCTTCCAGATTTCAGTTCCCATACCCAAGCACTAGGCTCCCAACCTGCTACCATCCAGGAAGGATGTGGAGTACAGGGACCTCAGAGAGGCAGCAGGGTGGATACGCCCTCCCAGCTCTGGGCCCACATACCCTGTCATCTTTGGCGGTCTCCGCTTCTGATACTCCCGCTCGTCCACAGTCCACACAGCACCCTTGACGTTCTCCACACGGACGAAGCACTTGTGCAGGCTGAGGTTGTGGCGCACAGCATTCTGCGGGTGCAGTGAAGAGGGGCTCAGAGGGGCTTGCTCAGCCCCTCCGCCCGGGGGAGCACACATAGGACAGTCCTCGTCCAGTCCCACGCAGTGGCTGCGGGCCTTCCCCAGCCCAGGAACAGCAGAGGGAGGGGTGGAGCTGGGAGAAGACCCGGCCAAAGGGAAGGAAGGTTCCTCCCCCTGCCCTTCGAGCCAGGGGGCTCTCACCCCATCTCTACCAATGACCCGCTTTATGACCTGCCCCTTCTCTCCCTGCCACATTTTAGAAAGTTCTTTCTACCAATGAAAGTGGTATCTAGTTCGTAATAATGTGTTTCGCCATCTTCATTAATCAAAAACACATGTAGCTGTTGCTCAGGGCTTCTGATAAGCTTCAGATCTATTCAGGCCCTGGCATTTCAATGAGCCCGGGACACCTCAGCCCAGGTGCATGCAGAATCTCCACCAGGCTTCCAAAAGAGCCCTCACTGCTTCCTCCATCGACCTCTGGGAATCTGGGAGCCATGACTTGGAGCTGTGGCTCAGAACAGACAGCTAACTGATTGAGAGCATGGGGTACACCAGTCGAGGCCTAATGCATACTTGTTGATAAACAGGGAGAAAAGAGAGAGTGGGCTTACGGCTGAGAGGCAGGAAGATAAGAGAAAGAGGATAAGTCACCTTGTCACTCCCATCTCCTCCTGGCAGCATAACTTCAAGAATTGAGGCCATCTGGTTTGTAGGACACTTGGGTGAGGGCGGGGGTGCGTGGCCCAATTTCCCCCATGGGAGCCCAGGCTAGGGCCCAGTCCACCGCTCCTCCTCCCCCACATCCCTCAGTCCTGCCCTTGCACCCCCCTCTCTCAGCTGCACTGCCCTCCCCCGCCAGCCCCCAGCCACTACCCGGTCCCTGCCTGCTTGCATCCCTGTCCCTGTTACCTGTCCTCCTCTGCCTCCCCTGCCTCATCCCCATCCTTGTCTCCTCTTTACATTTCTAAACGGGGAAGAAAGCGGGTAGGGCGGGCAGCCCGTGCCCCTGGAGATCCCCTCTCCCTCTCTCCCTTCCAACTCTTGCCACTTGCAACTGGCCCGATTTCATTACCAATTTTAATTTGCCTCTAATTAAATCCTGTGTATTTTTCCGACTCGCTTGCTAATCCACGAGGGAGGCGGGCGGCTGGAGTGGAATCTCTTGGAGCGATAATTACAAAGGGCCTAATCACGCCGGGGCTCCTGCCTCGGAATAAATTTGCCCGCATTATGGGGCTCCGATCCTCCGCTTTGCAAATGAGAATGACCCCAATTTCCGAGGATGGCCTCACCGGGGCTTTTTTCCCTCATTTCGAAGCCTGATTCGTGATGAGAGACTAATTCGTTACGCTGAAACATTAACGGCAATTTAAGGGGTCTGGCGGGGGCTGCGTAAACAAAAGGACGGGCCCACAACATGGGCCCTGGGAGGGGATGGACACGGGGAGGGCCAGCAAGGACCATCAGCTTGGCAGATGGCAGCTCTGTCCCTGGATGAACAGCAGCTGGCTTGGTCCACACCCAACCCTTTTGCCCTGGTCTGAAGTAGACAGCATCTCAGGGTGGGGGCCCGAAAAGGTAAAAGAGGAAAAGAAGGAAGCCAGAATAACTTGAGAGAGGAAGAGAATGATCTAAGGGGCAGATACATGAGTGGAAAGCGAAGGCTGAAGGAAAACAGAGTTGAGTATAAACAGAGTCTGTTTCCCAAGTAACATGCATGAAGTTTGGCTGAAAAGAAAACAGAAGGTCAAAGTGGACCTCAAGTTGAGATGGATTCTGCCTTGCCATGAGAAGGACACAGGCAGTACCCTCAGGCACTAGAGGCAGAAGCAGAGCACCACGAACTGGAAAGGCTACCCTCTCAATCATTCACTTTCCCAGCCCTGCTGGTTTCTTACTGGGACCTAGACCAGGTGGGGAGAGATGGAGATGAACTGGGAGGGAGAGACACACCACAGAAATGACCAAAGCTGGACAGCCAGTAGAAGGTGGCAGGATTGGCTTCAGGATGGCCACTGAGTAGCTTAAGGACGTCACCTAAACCAGCTCCTCCTCAGCTCAAGAAAAGAAAGTAGAAAACTGCAGGGGGATGGGACAGGTAAGAGGGAAGGAGGGTCGGTGAATACTCTGCTCTCAAGGAGGGGATGGTCTTATGGAAATGAGGGTCTACATCGCCACCCCCAAAGGCCAAGGATTAACATGCATTATTAAACTTTATCATCATGATGGTCTCTCACTCCATTATTTATAAAACCCGGTATCTGATCTGGCCTGGCGAATACAGACTGGACTAGGTGGCCCCAGGAAAGCCCTGCTGGCTCAGAAAGAAGGCAAAGGACTGTGGAGGGGCAGGAAGTGGCATCACTCACAGCCAATCACAGCGGCTGTCCCAGCCTCGCAGCCTCTCCTCCAAGCTTTGGGAATCGGGTATGGGGCTATGGGAGGGAAGGACATGAAGCAGTCCCCTCCTGCTGCACTCAGCACACTCCCGGGGGAGAGAAGGCTGGGCCCTGTGCAGACCCACCCAGTCTTGGGCCCTGGTCAGGAGGAAGGCCTCCATAACACTTGTTGAAACCTGGTGGGATTGGGGGAGATGGTCTGTTTAACTGCAGTTTCTGCACTAGCCAGCAGGGGGACTCAAGAGCCAGGGATCCAATTAAGGTTCTGCGACAGGGACTCCACATCTAACCTTCCCCACAGGGTCCAACACTCCTCCTCCTCCTTCCCCCCATCCCACTCCCAATTTAGATATGGCCTTCTCACCTTCTCACTGCATGCGCGCGTGCGCGCGCACACACACACACACACACACGCGCGCGCGCGCACACGATCTTGGCTATAGAAAAATAAATGGCTTAGTGCCCCAGCACACATCTCTGTGTCCCATTTTTCTAGGGTCCCCCTCTTGCCTACTTCTGGTCCCCCAGGAAAACTCTCATGGCTGAAGGTGTTGAAATCACTAATTGGATGGAGACAATTATCTTTCTGTCAGGGACGACAGAGCTAGGGAGAGCTGTGGTGCCTGTCTGTGCCCTAGTGTGCAGTCCACGGTTCTGTCCCTGTGTCCATGCCTGTACAGCCCCACCCCCCACCTGGGCTTCAGATCATGTACTGTTAGCCAAGGTATCCAGACCTTCAAGGCCTCTGTGAAATCAGCCCCAGTCTCTGTGCCAGGCTTGGGCATTATCAATTCCTGGAGGCCCTACTTCATGGGGCTGGGGTCTTTGGGGCCGTGGGGAGACACCCTACAGAAGGTTTTCTTCTTCTCTAGCAGGCAGCACAAGGCTGGGAGGAAGGGGCAGAACATTCCACAGCTCCTGTGAGGTGGGGGCCCCCCTGGTGTGCCCCGGCTGGGTCGACCAACTGACAGGCAGCCTTGATCTCCATGGCATACGCAGAGGTCCTAGGGTAACAGGGCCCGGGGGAGGAGGAAGGAGCATGCCTCACCTTCCAGGTGGCAGTGTTTCTGCGGAAATAAGCGAACATCCTGGTGAACCAGTTATAGATCTCATTCAGGGTCAGCTGCCTGTCTGGGGTTTCCAGAATGGCCTGTAGGCAAGGAAAGGTGGCAAAGGACCCTCAGTCTGGGCCACAAAGGGCCACAGCCCCGTCTTCTCTCCCTTCTGTCTGACCCCAGCTCACCCTGTAAACAGAAGTGACCCGCTGCATTTGTGTGTGGATAAGAGGGTGGGTGGGGGCTGACGTGTCCCTGAGAGGGACAGTCAGCCGAAGCTAGAGGGGTCCCCAGGCTCCAAGGGCCATGCAGTTGTGCCAGGAGCACAAGGGTTTCTTCTGGAGGGAAATGGCTCCAAGTGCCCGGCTCCAGATTGAGGATGAAAGCAGTACTCTTGAGAGAGAGAGACAGGCATGGGGTGGAAGCTGTTTAGAATTCATCGTGATTTCGGTGCAGGGCACACAAAGCATGGTGTGTGTGAGAAGATGTGTGTGAGGGTGTGCATGCCCGTGGGCGGCATCAGGGTACACATATGTGTAAATGTATGTTCGTGAGTATGAATATTACATGAACACTGGGAACATGAGGATCGTGGACATGAGGAGGAAGCAGAGGTGTGTGTATGTGAGGTAACAGACTTGAGAGTGACCATGAGCCATCTGTCACCAGAGTGGGTGTACGTGGAGATGAGCATACAGATAACCCAGTGTGTGTGCCCTGAGATACACCCTCGTGTGCAGCAGGCCAACTGAGCAAAGCTCACAGGAGAGCCCAGACAGCCGAGGAAGAGGACACAGGTGCGAGAGGGCAAGAACAACAAGAAAGGGACAGTTAGTCGCTGGCGCCAGAATGCTCCTGAAGGCGGGGCCTGGGGTAAGGATACAGCCTGTGTGCCACTACCCTCCTCCTGCCTTCCCTGCTCACCTGGCGGATAAGGGAGGCATAGGTGAAGGGGGGCCTGACGTCGGCGTTCTTGTAGAACTCGTGATTCTGGGCCAGTTCTGGGAGAGACAGGCAGAGGGTGAGGTACTCTGAGAAGGGGACCATGCCGGGGAATAAAATCCCCCCTCCTCGCGGTGGCAGCCCACAGCCTGCCCTCACCTGAGGAAATGGGGGAACAGAACTTGTCACTGCTCCTCCGGCGGGCTGGGCCCCCGCTGTGCAGGGAGGCAGAGCCAAGGCCAGGGGGACGAAGGGGGGTGACAGGTGCGGCAGCAGAGGTTGGGGGGTGCACAAGACCATCTGGGAACGAGTCTGCTGCAGAGACGGTCACCTTGGAGAATGAGGAGGAGCCGGGGATCGGGTTCAGCTGTTGGCAACGGGGAGGATGCTGAGACCAGTGCCTGAGAGTGGGGTTCCAGGGTCCAGGGGCTGTGGGGAGGTTCTGGGAGGAGGGCGGGGAGGGAAACATCACTCACTGGCTGGCTGAAGGGCTTGGGCTCGGAGGGCCGCATGTGCAGGTGCGCCATCATGGCCTGCAGTCGCTCGCTCTCCTTGGCGAGCTGTGGAGAGTGAGGGCAGGGGGTGAGCATCCCGGGATGCTGGGCTGTGAAGGCAGTGGGTTCCTCTTCCTCCTCCACATCTCCCCGTCCACCACCAGACCCCTCAGAAAGCCCCCCATCTCTACCCGCACTCGCATCCCAGCTCCCTCTGTCCCGGAAAGCCACAGCAACTCTTTGCCCCTCCGGCCCCCTCCAAGCACTCAAGGCAGAGCTGGGGGCTACCAGCCCTGTGAAGCAGCCCCTTCTCCTGTGGACCATGACTGTTAGAGCCCTCCCGGCGTGTCTCAGGCTCCAGCCCATCACCACCTCTACACAGTGGGGGCCTCCTTCCCACCCACCCGTGAAGGGCAGTGCTGTGTCTCATGCAGTGGCACTTGTGTGAGGGCCTCCAACGCTGAATGGAGACACAGGAACGGATGAATGGTTCAGTCAACCCATTCATAAACTCAATGTGTCTTTCACCACTACCCTCTCACGGCAGGGCGCTCTGCTAGGTGCCAGAGGGAAGCAGTGAGCACGGACTGACTGACTGATGGGCTGCCTCAGGTAGACCCCTGAGCCCTCCATGCTACAGAGCTGTGACTAGAGAGCTATACCAGGCCAGGGTTCTAACCCCAGTTCTGCCACTCACAGGCAAGTTACACTGTGCCTCCATTTTCTCCATCTGTGAAATGGGGATAATAACGGTACCCACCACAAAAGGTTGTTGAGAAGATCCCTTGAGCTATATAAGGTACTTAGCATAGCACAAAGCACGTGCCAGATATGTCAGCTGTTAATACTATTATTGTTGTTTCTATGTGGCGTGAGTCTCTTCTGGATCTCCCAGCAGAGACGCCCCCAACCTTGGTTTACCCCTCAGAATCCAGCTGGCCTCACCTCACAACCATGGTAATTAGGACCTAGAAAGCATAAGATGGTGGCTTTGACCATAAGACCCTCCCAGAGACCCACCCAGAGCCCTCCTAGAAAGTCAGCGCTGTGCATACATGGGCAGGGGCTGGAGCCCAACATGTCCCTCCCAGCATCCCGCGGGCCACACCTGGATCTCCAACTGCTGCACCACCTGCATCTGTACCCGGCACTGGGCCGTGCTCCGGTCATCCAGGGCGTGCTCCGTGTTGAGGTGTCTTCAGGGAAGTGAGGGGTGGGGGGAAGAAAGTTGCCCAGGGTTTTCCTGCTGTCACCACCCTCCCAGCCCATCCTCTAATCCCGCCCACAGCCTGGAAAGCAGACAGACTGAGAGATACAAAGGAAAGAAAGGGGTGGAAAAAAATGGGGCAATGGAGGAAGCCCTCTCCCTTCTCGTCAGCCTCCTTTGATGTCTTTGCTAAAATCCCAGCTACAGAGAGATCTAATTGCAAATGAACTAATTAAGTAAACCTCTGACGAAGCGTGAAAACAATTTGTTTGACCCTGATGCTGCAAGGGTCTGGGAGACAGCAGAGTTAATCAGTCAGTGACAGAGCCTGGCACGGCTGTGGCAGCTGGCCGCCTGCTGCCAGCCGCCTGTCTGCCCCCCGCCCTGCCTATCTGCCGGCCCTCAGTCCATCACTGGCCATCACTCCCCAGGGTTGAGTCTGGAGGGGAACCGGAAGGGCAGCGAGGGGGGGGGAGGAAACTCAGTGTGTCCTCCCTTCTGGGACACAGAAGGGGTGGGGAGTGGGCGATCAATGAGTCTGTGGTGGGCATAAAAGGAACCGGGCACCCCTGGAGTGATGACTGAAGGCCCCAAAGGGGTAAGCTGGTGGGGGCAGGGTCCTCTGGGGAAGAGCTGCTGGGGGAGGGGCTGGAGGGGTGATACTTACTTGATAAACTGGCCCAGGTCTTCACACAGGGTCTCACAGCCTGGCCACTTGCACTCTCCGTGTCCGTACAGGGGGTGGGAGCTGGGGGTCTCCTCGTGGGAGGAGCTGGGGGGGGCAAGAGGAAGGTGGTGGTCAGGGACCCTGCAGACCCCAGCAGCCCTGGGCTCGGCTCAGTTCCAGATGCCCTGCTAGTGATGTTTCCGTCCCTAGTACAGACCCAATTGTGTATTCCTTGAGAGAGGGAGTGAACTTCTGGGTCCCCGAGCTCCAACCACCCCCCAGGTACCACCACATAGCCATCCCTTGGAGTCCAGGTCTGTCCCCAGGCAAGGTTTTGGTGCCGCCTCCCAGACTGGGCCCCTGTACCTGTCTCTCCGAGATGTGAGCACAGTGGGCTGTCCGTTGGGCAGGGTATGGTGGGAAAGGGGGGGTGAGACCTTGGGGGGAGCGGCGAACGAGGTAGCAGTGGCAGCCGTGCCAGTGAGGTCCAGCCCCTCCTGCTTGACGCTGTCCTCGGCAGGCTGCCCAGGGGCACCCTCACCCTTCCACAGCTGGGGCAGGTCTGTCGGGCACACGGCTGCTGCAGGAGAGATGGGGGAGGCTGGCAGGGTCCTAGAAACACTCTCGGCCTTCCACCTCACTCTGGGAGCAGGGCTGCCAGCTCTGGGGTGCAGGGAGGGCTGTGGGACCAGGTTGGGGAGGGGAGGGGGGCGGGCACTCACCTTGTGGTAGGGTCTGCAGGGGCCCCGAGGCCTGGCTGGGCTGCAGGCTGACCAGCCCCTGCCTCTGCAGGTTGAGCAGGTGCTGCTGCTGCAACTGTTGCATCTGCAGGAGCTGTTGCTGGAAGGCCAGCTGCTTGTTCCCCAGCGTCTGGGGAGGGGCCCGAGGGGGTGGGCAGAGAGGGGTGCCATCAGCTTCAGGCATGCCATCTGTCCCCCACCCTGCAGCCACCCCCTCCCAGGGCCGGTCAGCCCCCGGAGCGGTCGTTGTGGCGTCTGCAGCTGCAGCGTCTCTGCTCCCGGCCCAGCTTCCATAGGGCTGCATGCCTCCTCGCAGTAAACACACGCATGCACGCACGCACGCACGCGCGCAAACACACAGCCAGACCCAGACACGCAGCACGACGCCCTCCCTCCCCCCTCCTCCTGTCGCCTCAGCTCCCACACCGCAGCTGTGTGCGTCTGGGGGGGCCTCATCACAATGATCGATGAGCCTGTCAGATTCTGGGGCCACTCCCGCCTGGAGGACACCCTTCCCACAAGCCCAGGGTGCCCCCCTTCTGCTCAAAGGAGGGACTTTTCTCCACAACACCCCCCCCCAGCTCTTTTCCCGGCTTGCTTTTCAGATAGAGAATCAAGGCATCTGATGGGACTCACTGGGACCTAGGCTCAGGGAACAGTCACATTGCCACTGCCCAGCTCTGTGCCCCTGCTGGTTCACTCGCTCTGCCTCCCCTCCACCCATTCAGCTCTTCACACAGGCACTGACAAGTCAGGCTGTCAGCAGGTCTTCCTGAGCGTCAGGAGCCAAGCAAGTCCCGGGTGTTTGGGAGGCAGGGACATCTCTGCCTGCCTGCTGGGAGTGGGGGTTAGGGTAGGGGGCTAGCTATTCAATAAGGAGACAGGAGGATAAACCTAGCCTAAAGATTTATAGACAGATAACACACCAATTACATAACCAAAGAAGGGGAGGCTGAAGAAGTGTGCAGGTGTCGTCAGGGCGGCCTTCTGGGAAGAAGCAACTCAAAACTTGGAGCTGTGGTTTGGGCAGCAGGAGGGAGATGTCTGTCTGGGACACAGGGCAGCGGGGACTCCAGGGCCTGGCATGAAAGCTCAGGTGGGCCAGGGGGCGTAGACTAGGGAGTTCTCAGAGAAGACGGAGGGTTAAGAGAAGGGTGGCCAGAGGGTGCTGGGCAAAACAAGACAAGAAGTGGCAGACGCTAGGGCGGGCTGGGGTGGGGGAGAGGGCTTGTGAAGGTTAAAGGAATTCTCAGGACAAAGAGTGGAAGGCTGAGATGCTGAGTCCCTAAGAGACAAGTGGCCATGTGTGTACCTCAGACATCAGACACTGATGATGCCACGCACACATGTCTACACGCATGTGCACGGAACAACACAAGGCAAGGACAGACAGAATGAATGAAGACAAGGGAGACAGACATGCGAGACAGCCACCATCCCTATCTCTCCCATACTGTTCCCTTGATCCCTTCCAACCTTTTCTGGATTTTTCTGCAGTCCCACAAGTCAACTCCCTTCTAACCACTTTTGGACTCCCAGGGCCAGGGCTGTAGGTGATGGGATGGAGGGTCTTTTCAGGGGGAACGCCCACTGTCTTGGGGCCATGGGCCCTGTTGCAGCCTCTTACCTCTTTGGGTTGCGGTTTCCCAGCCTGCTGTTGGGTGAGGAGTTGTAGGTGGAGTTGCTCCTGCTGCTTCTTGTAATATTCCTGCAGCTGAGTGGATGGGAGGTAGGGATGGGAGGAGGTTACCACCAGCAGAGGATCCCCCCAATAGCCCCAGCCCTGTCCTGTCTGGACTCCTGGGCAGGAGAGGGGTTTCAGTGAAATATGGCCTGGAAGGGAGATGTCTGTTCTGAGGGCCCCTGAGCAGGGCCTAGGTGGGGAGGAAAGAGGATGAGGTTCATCCCACAGATCTGAACCCTCCCAGCTCTTGGCAGGTCTCCTGGATAGGTCATGGGGACAAGGTACCAGGATGTCCCAGTACTCTGCCCTGCCCTGCAGTTCAGGAGACTCAAGTGGGGGCAGCAAGCAGGAAGGGAGGACTGGGGGGGGCACTGTGGGGGCAGGGGCTACTGTGAGACAGGCCTGACCTCTGACCTCTCCATGCTGCCCTGGAGGAATGCAGATCAGTCTGGCCTGAGCAGTCTCTCTGGCTTCTTAGACAGCTTTGGCCCTCAGTGGTGTTAGTGTAAACAGGGCCAGGGCGGGAGGAGGGAGACCATACAGAGGAAGGGGGACTCAACTGCCCTGGGCCAGACTCACCTGCTGGAGCATGAGGGCTTGTTGCTGCTGAAGCAAGGCCTGCAGCTGTGGAGGTGACAGGATCTGCTGCATCTGTTGGGGGGTGAGCATCTGTGGCGACATCATGGCCACCGACACGGGCACCTGCGGGATTCAGCCCTTTAGCCCGATCACCTTGACCTGCCCTAGGGGGAGGCAGCCCCAAGGGCCCCACCCCCAGCATGGCAGGGTGACTTCCAGTGAGGTTGCCTGGGTTTAAAGTCGGTCTCTGATGCCTACTGGCCGTGTCTCTTTGGATAGTGACTTACCTCCCTGTTCTGTTTCTCTTGTCTCTAAAATGAAACTAGCAATAGTCCTACCTCTTAAGGTTACCATGAGGATGAATACACGTTAGTACTCAGGACCAGCCTGGCACACAGCAAGGGTAGGCTATTACTGTAAGATGTGCTGTCCTCAGAGCAGGAAGATTAGACTCTAGTGACACTGGCCAGTAGAACCCATGGGCAGAGGCACACACCAAGCCACTCCCTCCTCTCACTCGGTCCGTTCTGAGACCACTACCTGCAAGTGGGCCTGGTTGGGAGTGCAGTCTACAGCCATGGGAAGGATTCAAAAAGTAGCCCACATGGCATGAGCACCTGGCTTTGGCCCTACTCACACATGTCACATTCTCCAGCACACCTGTCTAGATGGCCCAGAGCTGAAGTCCAGGGAGCACTGCTGGTACTGTCCTGGTTCTGGTGTGTGCATGTGTATAATTGTATGTGTATAATTATATGGGGTGGAAGGAACAGAAGGCAGGGGGTTAGGAGGGTGGGCTTCTACTCCTAGCTCTGACCTGAATTTGCTGTGTGACCTTAAGCAAGCCACTTGCTGTCTCTGGGGTATCAGTAAGCTCAAACATAAAACATAGGGATTGGGCTACAAGAGCTGACCCCTTCTGGTTGGAACACTGAGGATTCTCACTTTCTGCCCTTTGCCCTGGGTTAGGCCTCTAAAGGAGGCCCAAAGAATCCAGCCACAGGCAAAAAGTTCAGGAAAAAGCAATGACATCCCTCATCTCCCAGCCCCACCTCCCCCAGGCGTGTACGGTCATGGCCAGGCAGGCCTGAGCCGTTATGTTGTCTTGCCCCCGTTTTAGCCGGACAGGTGCCCCAGTGGGGCTGTCTGCTATCTCCACTACTCTGTGACAGTGTATACAGGATGTCTATAATCTTCTAATCTCCCCTCACTCCCAAGCACTGGCAGAGTGCCCAGCACACAGTAGGTGCTCACTAAATGTTTGCTCCTCTGAGCTGAAATGCTTTTCCCAGCAGATCAGAGGACCCTCTGCTGGCCCTGGGGCAGGAAGGGAGGGGTGCAGGGCCCAGTCAGGGAGGAGTGTCATGCAGGGACTTGTCTGGGGCGGTGACAGGCTAGATCTGCAGCCTCAGCCCCACCTGTAGGGCAGAAGAGGAGGAGTTTGTTCTCTTCCCAATCTCTGGCAGGGCAAGACTAGCCTCAAACTGCCCGTTATGCCACTGATTAGGAAATCCCCAGGTAGAGGAGCACCCTGCATCCAATGCTTCCTGCCTGCCCACCCCAGAACTAGCTGTGCCCTGGGCTTGACTCCTTGATCCCAGCCCCTCTCTGTCCAGGTAGCCCAGGTAGGGTAACACCTAGCTTTTTGTCATGGACACATTATGTGAATGAAGGTCCCAGGGGTCCTCAAGTACTGGGGGATGTGTCACATTAGCCCTCAGGAGGGCTTTCTTTTGTTTGTTTCTCTTTTACTCCATTTCTACCAAGGGAGTTCTGGCGGCTTCAGTCAGCAGGGCTGGGATTCAAGCCCAGGTCAGTGTACTCAGTGATTCCCAGTGTTCCACATCCCACCCACCTGCTCCACCTCAGGGGAGGCCTTGAGAAGGGGTCGGGAGAGCATGTGGGAACAGGACATCTGGGGGCTGAAGAGTGAGATACCCAATGAGGCCGAGACTGCCCTCTCTACAGACGTACCCAGAAGGACTCTCCAGAAAGCCCAGCAACAGGGATAGTGGGTCCTTGCTCTCTGAGGTGGTCTGGGGCTAGGGGCAGACACCTCCTTGCAGAGCCAGCCCCCGGGTCTGTTGCTGGGTGCCCCAGAGGCAGCTGGGGAGGCTGCTGAAAGAACTTGGGTTTTGCCATCCAAAGACTTGAGTTGCAAAGCCCTGGGCAGGGAGTGCCAGCCCCAGCAGGTACCATGGACTGTCCTTTCTTTTTTCCTCTACAGGGGCACCCAACAAAGAGAGGCATCGTGGCGGGCCTGAGCTCAGAGCACTGGTTCTGACTCAGGTCTCATCCCTGATATTCACTATCCTTTGAAATCACCAAGTCTCACTTTGCCATCTGCTGATGGGGATTTGGAGCACCCACCCTCCCAGTGTCACTCAATGGTACAGGAGGATGCTGCTGACTGCTCATTGTGTGCCAGGTATTGGCTAAGCCCTTTATGTGTATCATCTCAATAGGATCTTTGGAAGAGGGGGGTCATGATTGTTGCCATTTCACAGACAGAAGAGAAAACTGAGGACTAGAGAGGCTAAATAACCAGCCACCACCCCCATCCTGAGGGACAGTGGGAGCAGGAGTGAAAGTGAATGCATGCCATTTGGTTCTGTATAAATATAAAGAAAATTACTTAACTTTTAAAAAGCATTCTGGCCAGCATGGTGGCTCACACCTGTAATCTCAGCACTTTGGGAGGTGAAGGCAAGAGGATTGCCTGAGCCCTGGGGTTCGAGACCACCTTGGACAACTTGGCAAGACGTTGTCTCTACAATAAACCAAGAAATTAGCCAGGTATGGGGGGAGCTGTAGTCCCAGCTACTTGGAAGGCAGAGTTGGAAGAACTGCCTGAGCCCAGAAAGTTGAGGCTATAATAGCTGTGAGTGTGCCACTGCACTCCAGCCTGGATGACACAGTGAGACCCGGACTCAAAAAATAATAATAATGAAATTAAAAACACTGCACGGCAAGGGTCACTTAGGACCAAGCACCAGACCCTGCATTTTCACTGCAGCAAGAGCTGAGCTACAGGCATGAACACAGCCCCCACCAGAAGAAACTAAAGCTGTCTCCAGGCACCAGGACTGTGAGCCACTACCAGTGGCATGCAAGAAAGGATGTAGCCTTTCCTTGGAGGTACAGGAGTGGATGCAATGACCTGGGTAGGCCTCCTTGGCCCCCACCATTGCTGCCCATGACCCAGTGAATGCAGAGGCTGCAGCAATGGATTACATGTGTCTACTTGGCTCAAGGTGGCCTGACGGGTCAGGAAAGGTCAGTGAAATAGCCGCCACATGCTGATCTCTGAGCTGGCTGACTGCCTCCCAAGCTCCCCATGCCCCTCGGGGTTCTGAGAACTGAGCTGGAGCTCCTCTGGTGTCCCTGCTGACTCCACAGCAGGCTAAGATGTGTCAAGGTGAGCAGTCTGCAGCTAGTAGGCTCAGCAGGGCCGGTGAGTCACCATCTGGAGAGCGGCCGGGCAGCTAACTGCTTATGAAAGCCCCGGTGGTGGGATCCCCCTGCTAGATGCCGCAGTTGCCTCCAGCCCCCACCTCAGGGATCCTGCACCCACCAGGATCACAGCATGCTTGGCTGGTAGCACAGCCTGATTGGAGGAACGGGGACAGTGCCTGATAGAGAAACAGTCTGTTTACCTGGGGGCTGAGGGCAGGGATGGACGAGATTTGATGCCAGAGTCAAGGACCCAAATTCAACCTCTTACGTTTGGGGTCTGGAGTCCCTGAGAGTAGGGAGATCAGATCAGAGCTTGGTCTGGGCTAAACTCCCTTGCAACTGAGCAAAAGGAAGTCCTCAGACTAATTCTGAGCTGAGCTGCAGCAACAAACATAGTGGTGGGATAGTAAGAAGAACTAGAAATGCCAGAAGGGGGCAGACAGAGCCAAGGGTCCTGGCCCTAGCCACCTCCCCTCACCTCCCTCCAATTCCCAGTCTCCTGTGTTGTCTTCTAGGATGCGTCTCTCCCTGCAGAGGCCCAGGCCTGGGCACAGCCAGGCAATCTCACTAGGTGGGAGCTGGAGACCTGATATGGTTCTGGAAACACTTCTGCTCTGGAAGAGGGCATGGCGAACGTGGCTGGGAGGCGTGCGGGCGGGTACGCTTGATGGGGAACCCCAGGAAAGGGGCTGCTGCCACTGGCCTCCCTCCTTTACCCATTTACTCTCACCTACTTTTTGCAGGGGCTAGGAGCCCAGCCTTCACCCTCTCCCATCAGTGCTTCGAGATCACAGAAAAGCAATTTCTAGGCCCTGGACCCTGCTCTGGACAGAGATCCCAGACCCTAGGAGACTCTGAACCTAGGGGTGGGGATGGCAAGGAAGGTGTCCAGAGTTGGAGGAGAAAGAGAAGGATCAATGGCCGGCCGGGGCTCCTGGGGAAGCTCAGCTCCATGACCCTGGGAACCCTCCTCCCCCTGAGACCCAGGAAATCATCCTTTCCAGGCTTCTGCACCTGGGAACTATTGTCCAGACTGCGCCAATCACAAGGGATCATCCCAATGTAGAAATCAAAAGGGTGTATTCTGGAGCTACTTATTTAGGGTTCAAACCCTGGCTCTGCCCCTCATTAGTGGTGCAACTTTGTACAAGTTCTTTAGCCTCTCTGGGCCCCAGTTTCCTCATGGCAGGATGGGGCTAGAATAGTACCTTTCCCATAGGACTGTGAGGATAAAATGGGGCACTTGTAAAGCGTTCAGTGTCAGCTCATGGGAAGCCCTCTGTAAATGTCCATTCAGTTTAGGAAAAACTCAGTGTTTGCTGGAAGGTAACGAGGCAAGAAGAGAAAAAGCAATGGAAAAGGATCATTTTATATCTTTCTGACCCCAAACCTCTCAACCTCTCGTTTTGGAAAGGAGGTTTCCTAAGGGAGATGTCATAACCTCCCTATCTCTCTCAATGATTTCAGACCTCCAACCCCTAATACCTACCTACCTGGAAAGTCCTTCTTGATGCCTGACCTCCATCCCTGTCACTACCATCAAGCTTCTGCCCTCTTGCCCTGGGTCAGCAGGCCCCTTCTGGTCTCTGGGCCTAGCATGGGGAGGACTCGGGGCAGTAGCCCAAGGACCACTTCAGACCCCAGGGAGTATAGTTGGGGAAATCACGAATTCAAAGACCCAATCCTGACACCACATGGTAAGACCCTTTCATGTCACTTTGGTGAGTGCAAGAACTTTCTCTTCCTCCCTTTATTGACTCTCCAGATTTTATCTTCCCCTCCTCTGCCCCAGGCCACAGCCCCCTCTTTGCCCAACTCCTCCCCTTTGGTGTTGTCTCATTAGGTCCAAGAGTTTTTATTTTAATTTAATTTAATTTTATTATTTTATTTTTTTGAGTTGGAGTCTCACTCTGTCCGCCCAGACTGGAGTGCAGTGGCTGCTCCCGGCCACCACAGCCTCGACCTGCTGGGCTCTGGCGATCCTTCCGCCTCAGTCTTCCAAGTAGCCGGAATTACAGGCATGCGCTACCACGCCCGGCTGATTTTTTGATTTACTGTAGAGATGAGGTCTCGCTGCCCAGGCGGGTCTCGAACCCGCGGGCTCAGGCAATCCACTCACCTCAGCCTCCCAAAGGCGTAGGATGACAGGCTGAGCCACCAAGCTGGCTAGGTCCAAGAGTTTTTAGAGAGGTATTGCTAAGGCAGCACATCTGTCCGGCACCTTGAACTTTTCCAAAGCACTTTCCGAACATAAACTCACTTTATATAAAACCCAGATACTTTGTCAGAGCCCTGGAATCTCTCCCAGGACGAAGCCAGGTCCTGGGTCCCTCTCGGAGCACCCTGTACCCTACTCCACCCGGCTCTCATCCTCACTTCCCTCAGCCCTCAGACCCCAGACTCCAGAGCTTCTTTGGCTCAGGATCCTGCTCACCCTTCCTCCCTTAGATAAACTTCCTTTCAAAGCCCCACTTAATCCTCTCCCCAATTCCAAGCCTCCCCTGCTGCTGCAGGGAGGGGCGGGGAGGAGAGAGCCAGGATGCTAGGCAGAGGGGGAGGGGAGCGGTCTGCCCGAGCTGTGACCCAACCCGACTCAGACTGCAATTCTCCCAAGTTCTTTGTGACACAAAAGGTAAACAGAAGGCCTGGCTCCCCCCACCCCCCACCCCCTAC